>NW_027490111.1:1532867-1832867 GCF_050948175.1 Xylocopa sonorina | reverse complement strand
ACATAGAAGTAAGATGCGATATCGCGTTTTGAGAAGCGTTAGAACTTTAATGCTACGATACGTAGATATCTGCACGCGCTATTTCCTAGCTAGGATGTGTCGCATTTACAATCACTTGAAGTGTATGCGAGGTATACATGACACTTCGCAATGAATATTATATCTTATCATGAAACATAGAAATGAAATGCGGTAACCCGTTTTTAGAAGCATTGGAACACTATTGCTTCGATACGCAGACATCTGCAAACGCTATTTCCTGGCCAGGAAGTTTCGCATTTACATTCTTTTGAAGTGAATACGAGATATACATGTCACTTCGCAATGGATATTATCTCTTATCATGAAACATAGGAGTGAGATTCGTTATCACGTCTTAAGAAGCGTTAGAACACTTGCTACGATACGTAGACATCTGCAAACGATATTTCCTAGCATGCAAGTATCGCATTTATATTCTTTTAAGGTGAATACGAGGTATACATGACACTTCGCAATGAATATTATCTCTTATCATGAAACATAGAAGTGAGATGCGTTGTCACGTTTTAAGAAGCATTAGAACTCTTGCTACGATACGTAGACATCTGCAAACGCTATTTCCTAGCATACAAGTACCGCATTTATGTTGTTTTAAAGTGAATACGCGGTATACATGACACTTCGCTATGAATATTACCTCTTATCATAAAACATAGAAGTGAGATGCGATATCTCGTTATAAGAAGCATTAGAAATCTGTTGCTTCGATACGTAGACATCTGCCATCGCTATTTCCTAGCAGGGACGTGTCGCATTTACATTCATGTGAAGTGTAGATGAGATATACATGACACTGCACAATGAATATTATATCTTATCATGAAACATAGAAATGAGATGCGATAACGCGTTTTAGGAAGCGTTAGAACTCTATTGCCTCGATATGTAGACATCTGCAAACGCTATTTCCTAGCAAGGAAGTGTCGCATTTACATTCATTTGAAGTATAAACGAGGAATACATAATACTTCGCAATGAATATTATATCTTATCATGAAGCATAGAAATGATATGCGATATCCCGTTTTAAGTAGCACTAGAACACTATTGCTTCGATACGTAGACATCTGGAGACTCTATTTCCTAGCAAGAAAGTGCCGCATTTACATTCATTCGAAGTGTAGACGAGGAATATATTACACATCGTAGTGAATATTATACATTAGAAATCCATTGCATCGATACGTAGACATCTGGAGACTCTATTTCCTAGCAAGAAAGTGCCGCATTTACATTCATTCGAAGTGTAGACAAGGAATATATTACACTTCGTAATGAATATTATATCTTATCACGAAACATAGAAATGAGATGCGATATCGGGTTTAAGAAGCATTAAAACTCTATTGCTACGATACGTAGATATCTGCAACCGCTATTTCCTAGAAAAGAGGTGTCGCATTTACATTCAATTGAAGTGTATGCCAAGTACACATGACACTTCGCAATGAATATTGTATCTCATCATGAAACATAGAAATGAGATGCGATAACGCGTTTTAAGAAGCATTAGAACTCTATTGCCTCGATGTGTAGACATCTGCAAACGCTACTTCCTAGAAAGGAAGTGTAGCATTTACATTCATTCGAAGTGAATACGAGGTATTAGTGACACTTCGCAATGAATATTATATCTTATCATGAAACATAGAAATACGCTGCGACATCTTGATTTAAGAAGCATTAGAACTGCATTACTACGATACGCAGACAACTGCAAACGCTACATCCTAACAAGGAAGTGTCGCACTTACATTCATTTGAAGTTTATACGAGGAATGCGCAACACTTCGCAATGAGTATTACATCTTGTCATGAAACATAGAAATGAGATGCGATATCGCGTTTCAAGAAGCATTAGAACTCTATTGCTTTGATGCGTAGACATCTGGAAACGCTATTTCCTAGCAGGGAAGTGTCGCATTTACACTCAATTGAAGTGAATACGAGGTATACATAACACTGCACAGTGAATATTATATCTTATCATGAAACACAGAAATGAGATGCGATATCGCGACTTAAGAAGCACGAGAACTCTACTGCTTCGATACGTAGATATCTGCAACCGCTATTTCCTAGAAAAGAGGTGTCGCATTTACATTCAATTGAAGTGTATGCCAAGTACACATGACACTTCGCAATGAATATTGTATCTCATCATGAAACATAGAAATGAGATGCGATAACGCGTTTTAAGAAGCATTAGAACTCTATTGCCTCGATGTGTAGACATCTGCAAACGCTACTTCCTAGAAAGGAAGTGTAGCATTTACATTCATTCGAAGTGAATACGAGGTATTAGTGACACTTCGCAATGAATATTATATCTTATCATGAAACATAGGAATACGCTGCGACATCTCGATTTAAGAAGCATTAGAACTGCATTACTACGATACGCAGACAACTGCAAACGCTACATCCTAACAAGGAAGTGTCGCACTTACATTCATTTGAAGTTGATACGAGGAATGCGCAACACTTCGCAATGAGTATTACATCTTGTCATGAAACATAGAAATGAGATGCGATATCGCGTTTCAAGAAGCATTAGAACTCTATTGCTTTGATGCGTAGACATCTGGAAACGCTATTTCCTAACAGGGAAGTGTCGCATTTACACTCAATTGAAGTGAATACGAGGTATACATAAACCTTCGCAATGAATATTATATCTCATCATGAAACATAAGAATGAGATGCGATATCGGGATTTAAGAAGCATTAGTACTCTATCGCATCGATACGTAGACATCTGCAAAAGCTATTTCCTAGCACGGAAGTGTCGCATTTCCATTCTTTTGAAGTGAATACGAGGGATACGTAACACTCCACAGTGAATATCATATCTTATCACGATACATAGAAGTGAGACGCAATATCGCGATTTAAGAGGCATTAGAACACTATTGCTACGATACGTAGACATCTGCAAATACTATTTCCTAGCTAGGAAGTGTCGCATTTACATTCATTTGAAGTGATTACGAGGTATGCATGACACTTCGCAATGAATATTATATCTTATCATGAAATATAGAAATGAGATGCGATATCGCGTTTCAAGAAGCATTAGAACTCTCCTGCTTCGATGCGTAGACATCTGGAAACGCTATTTCCTAGCAGGGAAGTGTCGCTTTACATTTAATTGAAGTGAATACGAGGTATACATAACACTGCACAATGAGTATTATATCTTATCATGAAACATAGAAATGAAATGCGATATGACAATTTAAGAAGCATTAGAACTCTATTGCTTCGATACGTAAACATCTGGAAACGTAATTTCCTAGAAAGGTAGTGTCGCATTTACATTCATTTGAAGTGTAGACGAGGAATACATAACACTTCGTAATGGATATTATATCTTATCATGCGACATAGAAATGCGATGCGATATCGCGTTTTAGGAAGCATTAGAACTCTATTTCTTCGATACTCAGACATCTGCAAACGCTATTTCCTAGCACGGAAGAGTCTCATTTACATTCTTTTGAATTGTATGCGAGGTATACATAACACTCCGCAATGAATATTATATCTTATCATGAAACACAGAAATGAGATGCGATATCGCCATTTAAGATGCATTTGAACTCTATTGCTTCGATACGTAGACAACTGCAAACGCTATTTCCTAGCAATGAAGTGTCGCATTTACATTCACTTGAAGTGTATGCGAGGCATAAGTGGCACTTCGCAATGAATATTACATCCTATCATGAAACATAGAAATGTGATGCGATATCGCGTTTTAAGACGCATTAGAACACTATTGCTAGGATACGTAGACATCTGCTAACGCTATTTCCTATCAAGGAAGTGTCGCATTTACATTCTTTTGAAGTGAGTACCAGGTATACACGACACTTCGCAATGAATATTATATCATATCATGAAACATAGAAATGAGATGCGGCATCTCGTATTAGAAGCATTAGAACTCTATTGTTTCGATACGTAGACATCTGGAGACGCTACTTCCAGGAAAGTAAGTGTCACATTTACATTCATTTGAAGTGTAGACGGGGAATACATAACACTTCGCAACGAATATTATATCTTATCATGAAACATAGAAATGAGATGCGGTATCCCGTTTTAAGAAGCATTAGAACTCCATTGCTTCGATATGTAGACATTTGCAAACACTATTTCCTAGCAATGGAGTTTCGCATTTACATTCTTTTGAAGTGAATGCGAGGTATACATACCACTCCACAATGAATATTATCTCTTATCATGAAACATAGAAATGAGATGCGATATCGCGTTTTCAGAAGCATTAGAAATCTATTGCTTCGATACGTAGACATCTGCAAACGCAACTTCCTAGCATGGAAGTGGTGCATTTTAACACTTTTGAAGTGAATACGAGGTATACATGACACTTCGCTATAAATATTATACCTTATCATGAAACATAGAAATGAGATGCGATATCTCGTATTAAGAAGCATTAGAACTCTAATGCTACGATACGTAGACATCTGCAAACGTCATTTCCTAGCAAGGAAATGTCGCATTTAAATTCTTTTGAAGTGAATGAGATGTATACATAACATTGCACTATGAATATTATCTCTTATCATGAAACATAGAAATGAGATGCGATATCGCGATTTAAGACGCATTAGAATTCCATTGCTTCGATACGTAGACATCTGCAAACTCTACATCCTAGCAAGGAAGTGCCGCACTTACTTCATTTTGATGTGAATACGAGGTATACATAACATTCCACAATGTATATCATATGTTATCGTGAAACATAGGAATGAGATGCGGCATCGAGTTTTAAGAAGCACTAGAACACTTTTGCTACGATACGTAGACATCTGCGAACGCTATTTCCTAGCATGGAAGTGTCGCATTTACATACTTTTGACGTTAATGCGAGGTATACATGACACTTCGCAATGAATATTATATCCTATCATGAAACATAGAAATGAGATGCGGCATCTCGTTTTAGAAGCATTAGAACTCTATTGTTTCGATACGTAGACATCTGGAGACGCTACTTCCAGGAAAGTAAGTGTCACATTTACATTCATTTGAAGTGTAGACGGGGAATACATAACACTTCGCAACGAATATTATATCTTATCATGAAACATAGAAATGAGATGCGGTATCCCGTTTTAAGAAGCATTAGAACTCCATTGCTTCGATACGTAGACATCTGCAAACACTATTTCCTAGCAATGGAGTTTCGCATTTACATTCTTTTGAAGTGAATGCGAGGTATACATACCACTCCACAATGAATATTATCTCTTATCATGAAACATAGAAATGAGATGCGATATCGCGTTTTCAGGAGCATTAGAAATCTATTGCTTCGATACGTAGACATCTGCAAACGCAACTTCCTAGCATGAAAGTGGTGCATTTTAACACTTTTGAAGTGAATACGAGGTATACATGACACTTCGCTATAAATATTATACCTTATCATGAAACATAGAAATGAGATGCGATATCTCGTATTAAGAGGCATTAGAAATCTAATGCTACGATACGTAGACATCTGCAAACGCCATTTCCTAGCAAGGAAATGTCGCATTTAAATTCTTTTGAAGTGAATGAGATGTATACATAACATTGCACTATGAATATTATCTCTTATCATGAAACATAGAAATGAGATGCGATATCGCGATTTAAGACGCATTAGAATTCCATTGCTTCGATACGTAGACATCTGCAAACTCTACATCCTAGCAAGGAAGTGCCGCACTTACTTCATTTTGATGTGAATACGAGGTATACATAACACTCCACAATGAATATCATATGTTATCGTGAAACATAGGAATGAGAAGTGGCATCGAGTTTTAAGAAGCACTAGAACACTTTTGCTACGATACGTAGACATCTGCGAACGCTATTTCCTAGCATGGAAGTGTCGCATTTACATACCTTTGACGTTAATGCGAGGTATACGTGACACTTCGCAATGAATATTATATCCTATCATGAAACATAGAAATGAGATGCGGCATCTCGTTTTAGAAGCATTAGAACTCTATTGTTTCGATACGTAGACATCTGGAGACGCTACTTCCAGGAAAGTAAGTGTCAGATTTACATTCATTTGAAGTGTAGACGGGGAATACATAACACTTCGCAACGAATATTATATCTTATCATGAAACATAGAAATGAGATGCGGTATCCCGTTTAAGAAGCATTAGAACTCCATTGCTTCGATACGTAGACATCTGCAAACACTATTTCCTAGCAATGGAGTTTCGAATTTACATTCTTTTGAAGTGAATGCGAGGTATACATACCACTCCACAATGAATATTATCTCTTATCATGAAACATAGAAATGAGATGCGATATCGCGTTTTCAGAAGCATTAGAAATCTATTGCTTCGATACGTAGACATTGCAAACGCAACTTCCTAGCATGGAAGTGGTGCATTTTAACACTTTTGAAGTGAATACGAGGTATACATGACACTTCGCTATAAATATTATACCTTATCATGAAACATAGAAATGAGATGCGATATCTCGTATTAAGAGGCATTAGAAATCTAATGCTACGATACGTAGACATCTGCAAACGCCATTTCCTAGCAAGGAAATGTCGCATTTAAATTCATTTGAAGTGAATGAGATGTATACATAACATTGCACTATGAATATTATCTCTTATCATGAAACATAGAAATGAGATGCGATATCGCGATTTAAGACGCATTAGAATTCCATTGCTTCGATACGTAGACATCTGCAAACTCTACATCCTAGCAAGGAAGTGCCGCACTTACTTCATTTTGATGTGAATACGAGGGTATACATAACACTCCACAATGAATATCATATGTTATCGTGAAACATAGGAATGAGATGCGGCATCGAGTTTTAAGAAGCACTAGAACACTTTTGCTACGATACGTAGACATCTGCGAACGCTATTTCCTAGCATGGAAGTGTCGCATTTACATACCTTTGACGTTAATGCGAGGTATACATGACACTTCGCAATGAATATTATATCCTATCATGAAACATAGAAATGAGATGCGGCATCTCGTTTTAGAAGCATTAGAACTCTATTGTTTCGATACGTAGACATCTGGAGACGCTACTTCCAGGAAAGTAAGTGTCACATTTACATTCATTTGAAGTGTAGACGGGGAATACGTAACACTTCGCAACGAATATTATATCTTATCATGAAACATAGAAATGAGATGCGGTATCCCGTTTTAAGAAGCATTAGAACTCCATTGCTTCGATACGTAGACATCTGCAAACACTATTTCCTAGCAATGGAGTTTCGCATTTACATTCTTTTGAAGTGAATGCGAGGTATACATACCACTCCACAATGAATATTATCTCTTATCATGAAACATAGAAATGAGATGCGATATCGCGTTTTCAGAAGCATTAGAAATCTATTGCTTCGATACGTAGACATCTGCAAACGCAACTTCCTAGCATGGAAGTGGTGCATTTTAACACTTTTGAAGTGAATACGAGGTATACATGACACTTCGCTATAAATATTATACCTTATCATGAAACATAGAAATGAGATGCGATATCTCGTATTAAGAGGCATTAGAAATCTAATGCTACGATACGTAGACATCTGCAAACGCCATTTCCTAGCAAGGAAATGTCGCATTTAAATTCTTTTGAAGTGAATGAGATGTATACATAACATTGCACTATGAATATTATCTCTTATCATGAAACATAGAAATGAGATGCGATATCGCGATTTAAGACGCATTAGAATTCCATTGCTTCGATACGTAGACATCTGCAAACTCTACATCCTAGCAAGGAAGTGCCGCACTTACTTCATTTTGATGTGAATACGAGGTATACATAACACTCCACAATGAATATCATATGTTATCGTGAAACATAGGAATGAGATGCGGCATCGAGTTTTAAGAAGCACTAGAACACTTTTGCTACGATACGTAGACATCTGCGAACGCTATTTCCTAGCACGGAAGTGTCGCATTTACATACCTTTGACGTTAATGCGAGGTATACATGACACTTCGCAATGAATATTATATCCTATCATGAAACATAGAAATGAGATGCGGCATCTCGTTTTAGAAGCATTAGAACTCTATTGTTTCGATACGTAGACATCTGGAGACGCTACTTCCAGGAAAGTAAGTGTCACATTTACATTCATTTGAAGTGTAGACGGGGAATACATAACACTTCGCAACGAATATTATATCTTATCATGAAACATAGAAATGAGATGCGGTATCCCGTTTTAAGAAGCATTAGAACTCCATTGCTTCGATACGTAGACATCTGCAAACACTATTTCCTAGCAATGGAGTTTCGCATTTACATTCTTTTGAAGTGAATGCGAGGTATACATACCACTCCACAATGAATATTATCTCTTATCATGAAACATAGAAATGAGATGCGATATCGCGTTTTCAGAAGCATTAGAAATCTATTGCTTCGATACGTAGACATCTGCAAACGCAACTTCCTAGCATGGAAGTGGTGCATTTTAACACTCTTGAAGTGAATACGAGGTATACATGACACTTCGCTATAAATATTATACCTTATCATGAAACATAGAAATGAGATGCGATATCTCGTATTAAGAGGCATTAGAAATCTAATGCTACGATACGTAGACATCTGCAAACGCCATTTCCTAGCAAGGAAATGTCGCATTTAAATTCTTTTGAAGTGAATGAGATGTATACGTAACATTGCACTATGAATATTATCTCTTATCATGAAACATAGAAATGAGATGCGATATCGCGATTTAAGACGCATTAGAATTCCATTGCTTCGATACGTAGACATCTGCAAACTCTACATCCTAGCAAGGAAGTGCCGCACTTACTTCATTTTGATGTGAATACGAGGTATACATAACACTCCACAATGAATATCATATGTTATCGTGAAACATAGGAATGAGATGCGGCATCGAGTTTTAAGAAGCACTAGAACACTTTTGCTACGATACGTAGACATCTGCGAACGCTATTTCCTAGCATGGAAGTGTCGCATTTACATACCTTTGACGTTAATGCGAGGTATACATGACACTTCGCAATGAATATTATATCCTATCATGAAACATAGAAATGAGATGCGGCATCTCGTTTTAGAAGCATTAGAACTCTATTGTTTCGATACGTAGACATCTGGAGACGCTACTTCCAGGAAAGTAAGTGTCACATTTACATTCATTTGAAGTGTAGACGGGGAATACATAACACTTCGCAACGAATATTATATCTTATCATGAAACATAGAAATGAGATGCGGTATCCCGTTTTAAGAAGCATTAGAACTCCATTGCTTCGATACGTAGACATCTGCAAACACTATTTCCTAGCAATGGAGTTTCGCATTTACATTCTTTTGAAGTGAATGCGAGGTATACATACCACTCCACAATGAATATTATCTCTTATCATGAAACATAGAAATGAGATGCGATATCGCGTTTTCAGAAGCATTAGAAATCTATTGCTTCGATACGTAGACATCTGCAAACGCAACTTCCTAGCATGGAAGTGGTGCATTTTAACACTTTTGAAGTGAATACGAGGTATACATGACACTTCGCTATAAATATTATATCTTATCATGAAACATAGAAATGAGATGCGATATCTCGTATTAAGAAGCATTAGAACTCTAATGCTACGATACGTAGACATCTGCAAACGTCATTTCCTAGCAAGGAAATGTCGCATTTAAATTCTTTTGAAGTGAATGAGATGTATACATAACATTGCACTATGAATATTATCTCTTATCATGAAACATAGAAATGAGATGCGATATCGCGATTTAAGACGCATTAGAATTCCATTGCTTCGATACGTAGACATCTGCAAACTCTACATCCTAGCAAGGAAGTGCCGCACTTACTTCATTTTGATGTGAATACGAGGTATACATAACACTCCACAATGAATATCATATGTTCTCGTGAAACATAGGAATGAGATGCGGCATCGAGTTTTAAGAAGCACTAGAACACTTTTGCTACGATACGTAGACATCTGCGAACGCTATTTCCTAGCATGGAAGTGTCGCATTTACATACTTTTGACGTTAATGCGAGGTATACATGACATTTCGCAATGAATATTATATCCTATCATGAAACATAGAAATGAGATGCGGCATCTCGTTTTAGAAGCATTAGAACTCTATTGTTTCGATACGTAGACATCTGGAGACGCTACTTCCAGGAAAGTAAGTGTCAGATTTACATTCATTTGAAGTGTAGACGGGGAATACATAACACTTCGCAACGAAAATTATATCTTATCATGAAACATAGAAATGAGATGCGGTATCCCGTTTAAGAAGCATTAGAACTCCATTGCTTCGATACGTAGACATCTGCAAACACTATTTCCTAGCAATGGAGTTTCGCATTTACATTCTTTTGAAGTGAATGCGAGGTATACATACCACTCCACAATGAATATTATCTCTTATCATGAAACATAGAAATGAGATGCGATATCGCGTTTTCAGAAGCATTAGAAATCTATTGCTTCGATACGTAGACATTGCAAACGCAACTTCCTAGCATGGAAGTGGTGCATTTTAACACTTTTGAAGTGAATACGAGGTATACATGACACTTCGCTATAAATATTATACCTTATCATGAAACATAGAAATGAGATGCGATATCTCGTATTAAGAGGCATTAGAAATCTAATGCTACGATACGTAGACATCTGCAAACGCCATTTCCTAGCAAGGAAATGTCGCATTTAATTTCTTTTGAAGTGAATGAGATGTATACATAACATTGCACTATGAATATTATCTCTTATCATGAAACATAGAAATGAGATGCGATATCGCGATTTAAGACGCATTAGAATTCCATTGCTTCGATACGTAGACATCTGCAAACTCTACATCCTAGCAAGGAAGTGCCGCACTTACTTCATTTTGATGTGAATACGAGGTATACATAACACTCCACAATGAATATCATATGTTGTCGTGAAACATAGGAATGAGATGCGGCATCGAGTTTTAAGAAGCACTAGAACACTTTTGCTACGATACGTAGACATCTGCGAACGCTATTTCCTAGCATGGAAGTGTCGCATTTACATACCTTTGACGTTAATGCGAGGTATACATGACACTTCGCAATGAATATTATATCCTATCATGAAACATAGAAATGAGATGCGGCATCTCGTTTTAGAAGCATTAGAACTCTATTGTTTCGATACGTAGACATCTGGAGACGCTACTTCCAGGAAAGTAAGTGTCACATTTACATTCATTTGAAGTGTAGACGGGGAATACATAACACTTCGCAACGAATATTATATCTTATCATGAAACATAGAAATGAGATGCGGTATCCCGTTTTAAGAAGCATTAGAACTCCATTGCTTCGATACGTAGACATCTGCAAACACTATTTCCTAGCAATGGAGTTTCGCATTTACATTCTTTTGAAGTGAATGCGAGGTATACATACCACTCCACAATGAATATTATCTCTTATCATGAAACATAGAAATGAGATGCGATATCGCGTTTTCAGAAGCATTAGAAATCTATTGCTTCGATACGTAGACATCTGCAAACGCAACTTCCTAGCATGGAAGTGGTGCATTTTAACACTTTTGAAGTGAATACGAGGTATACATGACACTTCGCTATAAATATTATACCCTTATCATGAAACATAGAAATGAGATGCGATATCTCGTATTAAGAGGCATTAGAAATCTAATGCTACGATACGTAGACATCTGCAAACGCCATTTCCTAGCAAGGAAATGTCGCATTTAAATTCTTTTGAAGTGAATGAGATGTATACGTAACATTGCACTATGAATATTATCTCTTATCATGAAACATAGAAATGAGATGCGATATCGCGATTTAAGACGCATTAGAATTCCATTGCTTCGATACGTAGACATCTGCAAACTCTACATCCTAGCAAGGAAGTGCCGCACTTACTTCATTTTGATGTGAATACGAGGTATACATAACACTCCACAATGAATATCATATGTTATCGTGAAACATAGGAATGAGATGCGGCATCGAGTTTTAAGAAGCACTAGAACACTTTTGCTACGATACGTAGACATCTGCGAACGCTATTTCCTAGCATAGAAGTGTCGCATTTACATACCTTTGACGTTAATGCGAGGTATACATGACACTTCGCAATGAATATTATATCCTATCATGAAACATAGAAATGAGATGCGGCATCTCGTTTTAGAAGCATTAGAACTCTATTGTTTCGATACGTAGACATCTGGAGACGCTACTTCCAGGAAAGTAAGTGTCACATTTACATTCATTTGAAGTGTAGACGGGGAATACATAACACTTCGCAACGAATATTATATCTTATCATGAAACATAGAAATGAGATGCGGTATCCCGTTTTAAGAAGCATTAGAACTCCATTGCTTCGATACGTAGACATCTGCAAACACTATTTCCTAGCAATGGAGTTTCGCATTTACATTCTTTTGAAGTGAATGCGAGGTATACATACCACTCCACAATGAATATTATCTCTTATCATGAAACATAGAAATGAGATGCGATATCGCGTTTTCAGAAGCATTAGAAATCTATTGCTTCGATACGTAGACATCTGCAAACGCAACTTCCTAGCATGGAAGTGGTGCATTTTAACACTTTTGAAGTGAATACGAGGTATACATGACACTTCGCTATAAATATTATATCTTATCATGAAACATAGAAATGAGATGCGATATCTCGTATTAAGAAGCATTAGAACTCTAATGCTACGATACGTAGACATCTGCAAACGTCATTTCCTAGCAAGGAAATGTCGCATTTAAATTCTTTTGAAGTGAATGAGATGTATACGTAACATTGCACTATGAATATTATCTCTTATCATGAAACATAGAAATGAGATGCGATATCGCGATTTAAGACGCATTAGAATTCCATTGCTTCGTTACGTAGACATCTGCAAACTCTACATCCTAGCAAGGAAGTGCCGCACTTACTTCATTTTGATGTGAATACGAGGTATACACAACACTCCACAATGAATATCATATGTTATCGTGAAACATAGGAATGAGATGCGGCATCGAGTTTTAAGAAGCACTAGAACACTTTTGCTACGATACGTAGACATCTGCGAACGCTATTTCCTAGCATGGAAGTGTCGCATTCACATACCTTTGACGTTAATGCGAGGTATACATGACACTTCGCAATGAATATTATATCCTATCATGAAACATAGAAATGAGATGCGGCATCTCGTTTTAGAAGCATTAGAACTCTATTGTTTCGATACGTAGACATCTGGAGACGCTACTTCCAGGAAAGTAAGTGTCACATTTACATTCATTTGAAGTGTAGACGGGGAATACATAACACTTCGCAACGAATATTATATCTTATCATGAAACATAGAAATGAGATGCGGTATCCCGTTTTAAGAAGCATTAGAACTCCATTGCTTCGATACGTAGACATCTGCAAACGATATTTCCTAGCAAGGAAGTGTCGCATTTACATTCTTTTGAAGTGAATACGAGGTATACATAACACTGCACAATGAATATTATATCTTATCATGAAACATAGAAATGATATGCGATATCGCGATTTAAGATGCATTGAAACTCTAATGCTTCGATACGTAGACATCTGCCAGCGCTATTTCCTAGTGTGACGTCAGGCGTAGCGCCTGCCACCCATTACATACGTCAGCATCCTCGTAACCTCCAGCATCGACCCCTGGACACAGGCAACCTGCAATACTTGCCTGAATTATCGGCAATCAGCAGATTCGCGCGCGCACGACCGCACGCAGTCAGACGTACCTGCAAGGTCCGCTGTCTCGCTCGCATCTACGAGCAACCCTATCGCCCTCTCATCAGGAATTCCGCCCAACAGAGAGAAGAAGCCGCAGTCCGTCGCCGCAAAGGGGACTTTTCCAGTTCAGGGAATCTACGTTGCCTGAACCTACGTACTATATCTAGAATAATTCTATAATACTCATAGATATAAGTACTCGACACGAATTGTAACACACCACAACACACATGTAATTCTAAGTTCTTATTCCTAAGATTAGACGCTAGATGCGCCCAGGCTATCGGCACGAGCCGCTAGCCCCACCACGCGCCGCGAGTCCCCACTCGCTGGACCGCGCGCACCCTACCACGAGCGCCTGCGACCGTAGCGCCTCGCGAACCGAGGAGGTCCCAGACGCGCCTCGAGAGACACATTCGAGTCCTCGGGCTTCTAGAGTTAACATCGATCTTCCATCTCAAGCCGCCTCAATGTGGGGTCTAGGCTACTCGTTGCTATTTCCATTTTACTAGTTCTAACTTAGAATAATTTCACTTTTGTACATTTTAGCTTAGAATATATTTTACTTTAGTTACTAAATCCAATCTACAAGTTCTTTTACCAGTTCTACTAGTTCCTATTCCAATAATTACTAAATTTAAACTTAATATACTAGTTCTTACGTTAAAACATTATTCTTAAACTACAAATTCTACGACGTGCTCCTTCCAACAATTGGGTTGCGTTTGTTCACCTTGAAGGAGTATAGAACTCAGCTTTGCGACGTTGCGATAGAGCGGACCGCCGCTTATCCTTCTGAACATTGCCTGAAAGTACAGAAAAACTGGGTGAATGAAACGTGGATCCGGTTCGCGAAGAACACGACGCGCGAGTCGTAAGAATTTTATTCGTTCACTTGCTCGAGAATACCTGGGAGATACACCCCGAGTCCTCGTACCGCAGCAACCTGTCGTCATCATTCCGGTTCAGTCACAGTTTTCCGAAACGCCGATCAACGCCGATTTGCCTGCCTCTGCAGCCAACGTCTCTGCAATATCCAGAGTCTCCGCTGAATCTACTCTGCATCCAGACCGCTGTTTCCCGTTATGCTGGAAGTTAATCAAAGTCACCGTCAACATCAACCGACAGATCGCTGTATCGATACCTACCAACGACCCCCGACGCACATTCCACCTGCGTATCGAGACTGAAGCCAGCGAAAGGTAAGGCTTTTCCACCATATCGCGAGTGTTTTTACCGCGTCGCGTAAGCCAAAAATATCGGACCCGGTCGTAACGCGTTCCCGCGGAGCGAAAACCGTATAAATAGGCTCCTGTCGTGAAGCCTCCGGATAAACGAAAAATTCTTACGCCGGACGAGACACTAGCAAGGAAGTGTAGCATTTACATTCTTTTGAAGTGAATTCGAGGTATACATAACACTTCACAATGAATATTATATCTTAACACGAATTATAGAAATGAGGAGCGATATCGCTTTTTAAGAAGCATTAGAACTCTATTGCTACGATACCTAGACATCTGCAAACGCTATTTCCTAGAAGGAAGAGTCGCATTTACATTCTTTTTAACTGCAGACGAGATATACATAACCAATCGCAAAGAATATTATATCATATCATGAAACATAGGAATGAGATCCGATATCTCGTTCTAAGAAGCATTAGAACTCTATTGCTTCGATGCGTAGACATCTGCCAACGCTATTTCTTAGCAAGGAAGTGTCGCACTTACATTCATTTGAAGTATATGCGAGGTATACAAGACATTTCGCAATGAATATTACATCTTACCATGAAACATAGAAATGAGATGCAATATCGCGTTTTGAGTAGCATTAGTACTCTAATGCTACGATACGTAGATATCTGCAAACGCCATTTCCTAGCAAGGAAGTGTCGCATTTACATTCTTTTGAAGTGAATACGAGGTATACATAACACTGCACAATGAATATTATATCTTATCATGATGCATAGAAATGAGATGCGACATCTTGATTTAAGAAGCATTAGAACACTGTTGCTACTATTCGTAGACATCTGCAGACGCTACTTTCTAGCAAGGGAGTGTCGCATATACATCCTTTTGAAGTGAATACGAGATATACATGACACTACGCAATGATAATTATACCTTATCAGGCAAAATAGAATTGAGCTGCGATATCTCGTTTTAAGAAGCATTAGAATTCTATTGCTACGATACGTACACATTTGCAGACGCTATTTCCTAACAAGGAAGTGTCGCATTTACATTCATTTGAAGTGTATGCGAGGTATTCATGACACTTCGCAATGAATATTATATCTTATCGTGAAACATAGAAATGAGATGCGATATCGGGTTTTAAGAAGCATTGGAACTCTATTTGCTACGATAAGTAGACATCTGCAAACGCTAGTTCCTAGCAAGGAAGTGTCGCATTTTCATTCCTTTGATGTGAATACGAGGTGTACATGACACTTCGCAATGAATATGATATGTCATCATGAAACACAGAAATGAGATGCAATATCGCGTTTTGAGTAGCATTAGTACTCTAATGCTACGATACGTAGATATCTGCAAACGCCATTTCCTAGCAAGGAAGTGTCGCATTTACATTCTTTTGAAGTGAATACGAGGTATACATAACACTGCACAATGAATATTATATCTTATCATGATGCATAGAAATGAGATGCGACATCTTGATTTAAGAAGCATTAGAACACTGTTGCTACTATTCGTAGACATCTGCAGACGCTACTTTCTAGCAAGGGAGTGTCGCATATACATCCTTTTGAAGTGAATACGAGATATACATGACACTACGCAATGATAATTATACCTTATCAGGCAACATAGAATTGAGCTGCGATATCTCGTTTTAAGAAGCATTAGAATTCTATTGCTACGATACGTACACATCTGCAGACGCTATTTCCTAACAAGGAAGTGTCGCATTTACATTCATTTGAAGTGTATGCGAGGTATTCATGACACTTCGCAATGAATATTATATCTTATCGTGAAACATAGAAATGAGATGCGATATCGGGTTTTAAGAAGCATTGGAACTCTATTTGCTACGATAAGTAGACATCTGCAAACGCTAGTTCCTAGCAAGGAAGTGTCGCATTTTCATTCCTTTGATGTGAATACGAGGTGTACATGACACTTCGCAATGAATATGATATGTCATCATGAAACATAGAAATGAGATGCGAAGTCTCGTTTTAAGAAGCATTAGAACCCTATTGTTTCTATACGTAGACATCTGGGAACGCTATTTCCTAGCAAGGAAGTGTCGCATTTATATTCTTTTGAAGTAAATACGAGGTTTACATGCCACTTCGCGATGAATATCATATCATCACGAAACATAGAAATAAGATGCCATAACGCGATTTATGAAGCATTAGATCTCTATTGCTTCGATACGGAGACAATTGCAAACTGTATTTCCTAGCAAGGAAGTGTAGCATTTACATTCTTTTGAAGTGAATACGGGGTATACATAACACTCCACAATGAATATTATACCTTATCACGAAACATAGGTATGAGATGCGATATCGCGATTTAAGAAGCATTAGTACTCTATTGCTGCGATACCCAGACATCTGCAAACGCTATTTCCTAGCAACGAAGTGTCGCATTTACATTCTCTTGAATTGTATGCGAGGTATACATACCACGCCACAATGAATATTATCTCCTATCTCGAAACATAGAAATGAGATGCGATATCTCGGTTTAAGAAGCATTGCAAAGCTATTGCTTCGATACGTAGACATGTGCCAACGCTATTTCTTAACAAGGAAGTGTCGCACTTATATTCATTTGAAGTGTATGCGAGGTATACATGACACTCCACAATGAATATTATATCCTATCATGAAACGTAGAAATAACGAGCGATTTTGCGTTTTAAGAAGCATTAGAACTTTATTGCTTCGATACGTAGACATCTGCAGACGCTATTTCCTAGCAAGTGAGTATCGCATTTACATTCTTTTGAAGTGATTACGAAGTATACATGACACTCCGCAATGAATATTATATCTTATCATAAAACATAGAAATGGGATGCGATATCTCGTTTTAGGAAGCATTAGAACTCTGTTGCTTCGATACGTAGACATCTCACATCGCTATTTCGTAGCAAGGAAGTGTCGCAATTACATTCATTTGAAGTGTATGGGTGGTATACAAGACACTTCGCAATGAATATTACATCTTATCATGATTCATAGAAATGAGATGCGATATCGCGTTCTAAGAAGGATTAGAAATCTAATGCTACGAAACGTAGATATCTGCAAACGTTATTTCCAAGCAAGGAAGTGTCGCATTTACATTCTATTGCAGTGAATACGAGGTATACATAACACTGCACAATGAATATTATATCTTATCATAAAACATAGAAATGAGATGCGCTATCTCGTTTTAAGAAGCATTAGTACTCTTTTGCTTCGATACGTAGGCATCTGCAAACGCTACTTCCTAGCAAGGAAGTGTCGCATTTACATTCAGTTGAAGTGTATGCGAGGTATTCAAGACACTTCGCAATGAATATTATATCTTATCATGAGGCATAGAAATGAGATGCGATATCGCGTTTTGAGAAGCTGTAGAACTCTAATGATACGATACGTAGACATCTGCAAACGCAATTTCCTAGCAAGGAAGTGTCGCATTTACATTCATTTGAAGTGTATGCGAGGTATAAGTGGCATTTCGCAATGAATATTATATCCTATCATGAAACCTAGAGATGAAATGCGATATCGCGATTTAAGAAGCATTATAACCATATTGCTTCGATGCGGAGACATCTACAAACGCTATTTCCTAGCAATGAAGTGCCGCATTTACATTCATTTGAAGTGCCTGCGAGGTATAAGTGGCACTTCGCAATGAATATTATATCCTATCATGAAACATAGAAACGAGATGCGATATCGCGTTTTAAGAAGCATTAGGACTTTATTGTTGCGATACGTAGACGTCTGCAAACGCTATTTCCTAGCAAGGAAGTGTCGCATTTACATTCATTTGAAGTGTATGCGAGGTATACATAACACTTCGCAATGAATATTATATGTTATCATGAAACATAGAAATGAGATGCGATGTCCCGTTTTAAGAAGGATTATAACACGCTTGCTACAATACGTAGACATCTGCAAACGCTATTTCCTAGGAAGGAAGTGCTGCATTTACATTCATTTGAAGTGAATAGGAGGAATACGTGAAACTTCGCAATGAATATTATATCTTATCATGAAACATAGAAGTGTGATGTGATATCGCGTTTTAAGAAGTTTTAGAACTCTATTGCTTCGATACGTAGACATCTGCCATCGCTATTTCCTAGCACGGAAGTGTCGCATTTACTTTCAGTTGAAGTGTATGCGAGGTATACATGAAAATTCGCATTGAATATTATATCTTATCATGAAACATAGAAATGAGATGCGATATCGCGAGTAAGGAAGCAGTAGATCTCTATTGCATCGATACGTAGACATCTGCCAACACTATTTCCTAGCAAGGAAGTGTCGCATTTACAATGTTTTGATGTGAATACGAGGTATACATGACAGTTCGCAACGAATATTGTATCTTATCATGAAACATACAAATGAGATGCGATGTCGCGTTTTAAGAAGAGTTAGAACTCTATTGCTACAGTACATAGACATCTGCAAATGCTATTTCCTAGCAAGGAAGTGTTGCATTAGCATTCTTCTGAAGTGAGTACGAGGTATACATAACACTCCACAATGAATATTATATCTTATCATGAAACATAGAAATGGGATGCGACATCGCTATTAAAGAAGCAGCAGATCTCTATTGCCTCGATACGTAGACATCTGCCAACGCTATTTCCTAGCAAGGAAGTGTCGCATTTACATTCATTTGACGTGTATGCGAGGTATACAAGACACTTCGCAATGAATAATATATCTTATCATGAAACATAGAAATGAGATGCGATATCGCGATTTAAGAAGCATTAGGATTCTATTGCTTCGATACGTAGGCATCTGCAAACGCTATTTCCTAGCAAGGGATTGTCGTATTTATATTCTTTTGAAGTGAATACGAGGTTATGATAACACTCCACAATGAATATCATATCTTATCATGAAACATAGAAATGAGATGCGATATGGCTATTTAAGAAGCAGTAGATCTCTATTTCTTCGATACGTAGACATCTGCAAACGCTATTTCCTAGCAAGGAAGTGTCGCATTTACAATGTTTTGATGTGAATACGAGGTATACATGACAGTTCGCAACGAATATTGTATCTTATCATGAAACATACAAATGAGATGCGATATTGCGTTTTTAGAAGCGTTAGAAACCCATTCCTTCGATACGGAGACTTCTGCAAACGCTATTTCCTAGCAAGGAAGTGTCGCATTTACATTCTTTTTAAGTGAATACGAGGTATCCATGACACTTCGCAATTAATATTATATCTTATCATGAAACATAGAAATGACATGCGGTGTCCCGTTTTAAGAAGCATTAGAACTCTATTGTTTCGATACGTAGACATCTGCAAACGCTATTTCCTAGCAACGAAGTGTCGCATTTACATTCATTTGAAGTTTATGCTAGGTATAAGTGTCACTTCGCAATAAATATTATATCTCATCATGAAACATAGACGTGAGGCGCGATATCGCGTTTTAAGAAGCACTAGATCTCTATGGCTACGATACGTAGACATCTGCGAGCGCTATTTCCTAGCAAGGAAGTGTCGCATTTACATTCATTTGAAGTGTATGCGAGGTATACAAGACACTTCGCAATGAATATTATATCTTATCGTGAAACATAGAAATGAGATGCGATATCGCGATTTAATATGCATTAGGATTCTGTTGCTTCGATACGTAGACATCTGCAAGCGCTATTTCCTAGCAAGAAAGTGTCGCATTTACATTGTTTTGAAGTGAATACGAGGTATACATGACACTTCGCAATGAATATTGTATCTTATCATGAAACATACAAATGGGATGCGATATCGCGATTTAAGAAGCATTAGGACTCTATTGCTTCGATACGTAGGCATCTGCAAACGCTATTTCCTAGCAAGGGATTGTCGCATTTACATTCTTTTGAAGTGAATGCGAGGTTATGATAACACTCCACAATGAATATCATATCTTATCATGAAACATAGAAATGAGATGCGATATGGCTATTTAAGAAGCAGTAGATCTCTATTTCTTCGATACGTAGACATCCGCAAACGCTATTTCCTAGCAAGGAAGTGTCGCATTTACAATGTTTTGATGTGAATACGAGGTATACATGACAGTTCGCAACGAATATTGTATTTTATCATGAAACATACAAATGAGATGCGATATTGCGTTTTTAGAAGCGTTAGAACCCCATTCCTTCGATACGGAGACTTCTGCAAACGCTATTTCCTAGCAAGGAAGTGTCGCATTTACATTCTTTTTAAGTGAGTACGAGGTATCCATGACACTTCGCAATTAATATTATATCTTATCATGAAACATAGAAATGACATGCGGTGTCCCGTTTTAAGAAGCATTAGAACTCTATTGTTTCGATACGTAGACATCTGCAAACGCTATTTCCTAGCAACGAAGTGTCGCATTTACATTCATTTGAAGTTTATGCTAGGTATAAGTGTCACTTCGCAATAAATATTATATCTCATCATGAAACATAGACGTGAGGCGCGATATCGCGTTTTAAGAAGCACTAGATCTCTATGGCTACGATACGTAGACATCTGCGAGCGCTATTTCCTAGCAAGGAAGTGTCGCATTTACATTCATTTGAAGTGTATGCGAGGTATACAAGACACTTCGCAATGAATATTATATCTTATCGTGAAACATAGAAATGAGATGCGATATCGCGATTTAAGATGCATTAGGATTCTGTTGCTTCGATACGTAGACATCTGCAAGCGCTATTTCCTAGCAAGAAAGTGTCGCATTTACATTGTTTTGAAGTGAATACGAGGTATACATGACACTTCGCAATGAATATTGTATCTTATCATGAAACATACAAATGGGATGCGATATCGCGATTTAAGAAGCATTAGGACTCTATTTCTTCAATACGTAGACATCTGCAAACGCTATTTCCTAGCAAGGAAGTGTCACATTTACATTCATTTGAAGTGTATGCGAGGTATACATGACACTTCAAAATGAATATTATATCTTATCATGAAACATAGGAATGAGATGCGATATCGCGTTTTAAGAAGCATTAGAACTCTATTGCTACGATACGTAGATATCTGCAAACGGATATTTCCTCGCAAAGAGGTGTCGGTCATTTACATTCTTTTTATGTGAATACGAGGTATACATGAGACTTCGCAATAAATATTATATATTATCATGAAGCATAGAATTGAGATGCGAAATTGCGTTTTAAGGAGCGTTAGAACGCCATTCGATACGGAGACATCTGCAAACGCTATTTCCTAGCAAGGAAGTGTCGCATTTACATTGTTTTGAAGTGAATACGAGGTATCCATGACACTTCGCAATTAATATTATATCTTATCATGAAACATAGAAACGGCATGCGGTGTCCCGTTTTAAGAAGCATTAGAACTCTATTGTTTCGATACGTAGACATCTGCAAACGATATTTCCTAGCAACGAAGTGTCGCATTTACATTCATTTGAAGTTTATGCTAGGTATAAGTGTCACTTCGCAATAAATATTATATCTTATCATGAAACATAGACGTGAGGCGCGATATCGCGTTTTAAGAAGCACTAGGTCTCTATTGCTACGATACGTAGACATCTGCGAACGCTATTTCCTAGCAAGGAAGTGTCGCATTTACATCCTTTTGAAATGAATACGAGGTCTACATAACACTCCACAATGAATGTTATAGCTTATCTTGAAACATAGAAATGAGATGCGACATCGCTATTAAAGAAGCAGTAGATCTCTATTGCCTCGATACGTAGACATCTGCCAACGCTATTTCCTAGCAAGGAAGTGTCGCACTTACTTTCAGTTGAAGTGTATGCGAGGTATACATGACAATTCGCATTGAATATTATATCTTATTATGAAACATAGAAATGAGATGCGATATCCCGTTTTAAGAAGCATTAGAACCCTGTTGCTACGATACGTAGACAACTGCAAACGCTATTACCTAGCAAGGAAGTGTAACATTTACATTGTTTTGAAGCGAATACGAGGCATACGTGACACTTCGCAATGAATATTATTTCTTATCACGAAACATAGAAATGAGATGCTATATTGCTTTTTAAGAAGCGTTAGAAAGCTACTGCTACGATACGTAGACATCTGCAAACGCTATTTCCTAGAAAGGAAGCGTCGCATTCATATTCTTTTGAAGTGAATACGAGGTATACATAACACTCCACATCGAATATTATATCTTATCGTGAAACATAGGAATGAGATGCGATATGGCTATTTAAGAAGCATTAGAACTCTATTGCTTCGATACGTAGACATCTGCAAACGTAACTTCCCAGCAAGGAAGTGTCGCATTTACATTCTCTTGGAAGTAATACGAGGTATACTTGACACTTCGTAATGAATATTATATCTTATCATGAAACATAGAAATGAGATGCGATATTGCGATTTCAGAAGCAGTAGATCTCTATTGCTTCGATACGTAGACATCTGCCAACGCTATTTCCTAGCAAGGAAGTGTCGCATTTACATTCATTTGAATTGTATGCGAGGTATACAAGACACTTCGCAATGAATATTATATCTTATCATGAAACGTAGGAATGAGATGCGACATCGCGATTTAAGCATTAGAACTCTATTGCTACGATTCGTAGACATCTGCAGACGCTATTTCCTAGCAGGGAAGTGTCGCATTTACACTATTTTGAACTGAATACGAGGTATACATGATACTTCGCAATGCATATTATATCCTATCATGAAACATAGGGATGAGATGCAATATCCCGTTTCAAGAAGCATTAGAACTTTATTGCTTCGATACGTAGACATCTGCAATCGCTATTTCCTAGCAAGGAAGTGTCGCATTTATATTCATTTGTAGTGTATGCGAGGTATACATAACACTTCGCAATGAATATTATATGTTATCATGAAACATCGAAATGAGATGCGATATCTCGTTTTAAGAAGCATTATAACAAGCTGGCTACGATACGTAGACATATGCAAACGCTATTCCCTAGCAAGGAAGTGTCGCATTTACATTCTTTTGAGGTGAATACGAGGAATACATGAATCTTCTCAATGAATATTATATCTTATCATGAAACATAGAAATGTGATGTGATATCGCGTTTCAGGAAGCATTAGAACACTATTGCTACGATACGTAGACATCTGCAAACGCTATTTCCTAGCAAGAAAGTGTCGCATTTGCATTTTTCTGAAGTGAATACAAGGTATGCATGACACTTCGCAATTAATATTATATCTTTTCATGAAGCATAAAAATGGGGAGCGATTTCGCGTTTTAAGAAGCATTGAAAATCTATTGCTTCGATACGTAGACATCTGCAAACGCTATTACCTAGCAATGAAGTGTCGCCTTTTAATACGTTTGAAGTGTATGCGTGGTACACAAGACAGTTCGCAATGAATATTATATCTTATCATGGAACATAGAAATGAGATGCGATATCGCGATTTAAGAAGCATTATAACACTACTGCTTCGATACGTAGACATCTGAAAACGCTATTTCCTAGGAAGGAATTGTCGCATTTACATTCATTTGAAGTGAATACGAGGTATACATGACACTCCGCAATGAATATTATATCTTATCATGAAACATAGAAATGAGATGCGATATCGCGTTTTAAGGAGAATTAGAACTCTATTGCCTCGATACGTAGACATCTGTAAACGTTATTTCCTAACAAGGAAGTGTCGCATTTACATTCATTACAAGTGAATGCGAGGTATACGTAACACTTCGCAATGAATATTATATCATATCATGAAACATAGAAATGAGATGCGATATCGCGATTTAGGAAGCATTAGAACTCTATTGCTTCGATACGTAGATATCTGCAAACGCATCTTCCTAGTACGGAAGTGTCGCATTTACATTCATTTGATGTGTATCCGAGGTACTCATTGCAATTCGCAATGAATATTATATCTCATCATGAGACATAGAAATGAGTTGCGATATCGCGTTTTGAGAAGCATTAGAACTCTACTGTTTCGATACGTAGATATCTGCAAACGCTACTGTGACGTCAGGCGTGCCGCCTGCCACCCTCTCAACGCACCACTGCAATCACCCTCACGCGCCTGCACCACCTGCAACACCCAGGCGCAACTCGCCGTCTCTCTCACTCCAGGGGACATACCCTCCGTCTCTCTCGCACCCGCAGAGGTGCTCGCCGTCTCTCTCACTCCAAGGGACCTACCCTCCGTCTCACTCGCACCCGCAGAGGTGTTCGCCTTCTCCCTCGCTCCAAGGGCAACACATTCTGTCTCACTCGCACCAAGGACCTCGTGCGTCATCTCGCTCGCACCAAGGACCATGTGCGCTGTCTCGCTCCCACTCAAGGTGCCATCCACCGTCTCACTCTTACCTGCAGGGAAACTCGCCCTTTCGCTCACTCCAGGGACGTACCAGGTGAATCAACCTCTACGAGATCCGACGACGGGAACCCTCACCGTACAAAGGACTCTACGATTTCACCATCCCAGATCTGCCATGCCCAAAATACTATTTCTAAGATTATTAATTAACATTATATATATATATACTCCTACATTCTAAGCTCTGTATTCCCAGCTCATAGAATTTACACGACACTACTTTATAACGACACAAACAACACACATTTTACATTTAAGGCGTAATTTCTAATTTCATACTTGTATCTCTATATTCATAAGTTGCGCTAATTAAGTAACCCGCGACGCGCGAGATCGCGACCGCCTCAGCGGCACGCGCCGCTAACCCCACCACGCAACGCCGAGACCCCACTCGGGCGTCCACATACTCTCACCTACGCTCGCACACGACCGAAGCGCTCCGAGAGTCGAGGAGGTCGCAGACGCATCTTGGGAGACACAGTCAGTCAGTACCGGCAGTACGGTACAGTTCTATCTCGCCTTCGGGCACTTCCAATTCCAAGTCTCTTACAAGTCGCGCCTTAGGGCCGTCGCGCAGCATCGATGAGGTTCCTAGTTCTAAAGTCTTTGTTCTAATTCCTAATTCATAGTTAACCTAGTCTTAATACTTAGAAATAATTGTTCTTGTACTCTTTGATTTAGAATATACTTTATTATTTTTCTACCACATCAAGTTCTAGTTCATTCCAACTCCATTTCTAAATCCAATTATATTTTAATACAAATTCTTCCAAGTTGGCAACAACTTGAGTGTTTATAAACGAACTCTTCGCGCCGAGAGGAAGAATTTAATCTATTATCTCGTGCGGAATACGTTGGTGAAACGCCAGAATTCTTCGTTCATCGACGGACGGCGACATTCATCGCAGCTCCACCGTCACAACGCCGACTTCAGCCAGCCGTACGCCGACTCCTCCCCCGAGAACGACCCTCGACGATCGCCACATCTGAAAGGAGAAGAGGGAAATCAGCGAAAGGTAAGTAAAATCCTTCCTTACACGCGTTCGCGATTGTTTACGATGTCCGCGTCTTGCCAGAATCGACGAACCCGGTCATACGCGTTTTATACCGGACCGAATTCTCGACAAAAATGCTTGTGTCACTCAGCCTCCTGGGATACGAATAATTTGTTCGCCACGACGTGACACTACTTCCTAGCACGGAAGTGTCGCATTTACATTCATTTGATGTGTATGCGAGGTATACATGCCACTTCGCAATGAATATTATATCTTATCATGAAACATAGAAATGAGGTGCGATATCGCGATTTAAGAAGCATTAGAACTCTACTGCATCGATACGTAGACATCTGCAAACGCAACATCCTAGCAAGGAAGTGTCGCATTTACATTCTTTTGAAGTGAGTACGAGACACTTCGCAATGAAAATTATATCTTATCATGAAACATAGAAAGGAGATGCGATATCTCGATTTAAGAAGCATTGGAACGCTATTGCTTCGATACGTAGACATCTGCAGACGCTATTTCCTAGCAAGGAAGTGTCGCATTTACATTCATTTGAAGTGTATCCGAGGTATACATGACACTTCGCAATGAATATTATATCTTATCATGAAACATAGAAATGAGATGCGAAAGCGCGTTTAAGAAGCTTTAGAACTCTATTAATTCGATACCTAGACATCTGCAAACGCTACTTTCTGGCAAGGAAGTGTTGCATTTACATTCTTTTGAAGTGAATACGAGGTATGCACGTCACTTCGCAATGAATATTATATCTTATCATGAATCGTAGAAATGAGATGCAAAAGCGCGTATAAGAAGCATTAGAACTCTACTGCATCGATACGTAGACATCTGCAAACGCAACGTCCTAGCAAGGAAGTGTCGCATTTACATTCTTTTGAAGTGAATACGAGGTATACATGACATTTCGCAATGAAAATTATATCTTATCATGAAACATAGAAATGAGATGCGATGTCTCGATTTAAGAAGCATTGCAACGCTACTGCTTCGATACCTTGACATTTGCAAACGCTACTTCCTAACAGGAAAGTGTCGCATTTACATTCTTTTGACGTGAATACGAGGTATGCATGTCACTTCACAATGAATATTATATCTTATCATGAAACATAGAAATGAGATGCGAAGGCGCGTTTTAAGAAGCATCAGAACTCTATTGCTATGATACGTATACAACTGCAAACGCATTTTCCTAGCAAGGAAGTGTAGCATTTACATCCTTTTGAAGTGAATACGAGGTATACATAACACTCCACAATGAATATTATATCTTATCATGAAACATAGAAATGGAATGCGATATTGCGTTTTGAGAAGCATTAGAACTCCATTGCTTCGATTCGTAGACATCTGCAAACGCTATTTCCTAGCAAGAAAGTGTCGCATTTACATTCTTTTGAAGTGAATACCAGGTACACATAATACTCCACAATTTGTATTATATCTTATCATGAGACATAGGAATGAGATGCGATTTCGCGTTTTAAGAAGCCTTAGAACTCTATTCCTGCGATACGTAGACATCTGCAATCGCTACTTAATGGCAAGGAAGTGTCGCATTTACATTCTTTTGAAGTGAATACGAGGTATATACGACACTCCACAACGAACATTATATCTTATCATGAGACATAGAATTGAGATGCGATATCCCGTTTTAAGGAGCATTAGAACTCTATTGCTTCGATACGTGTACATCTGCAAACGCTATTACCTAGGAAGGAAGTGTGGCATTTACATTCTTTTGAAGTGAATACGAGGTACACATGACACTTCGCAATGAATATTATATCTTATCATGATACATAGAAATGTGATGCGGTATCCCGTTTTAAGAAGCATTAGAACACTATTGCTTAGATACGTAGACATCTGCAAACGCTATTTCCTAGCAATGAAGTGTCGCATTTACATTCATTTTAAGTGTATGCGATGCATAAGTGGCACTTCGCAATGAATATTATATCATATCATGAAACATAGAAATGTGATGCGATGTCGCGTTTTAAGAAGCATTAGAACTCTATTGCTATGATACGTAGACATCTGCAAATGCTATTTCCTAGCAAGGAAGTGTCGCATTACATTCTTTTGATGTGAATACGAGGTATACATGACACTTCGCAATGAATATTTTATCTTATCATGAAACATAGAAATCTGATGCGATATCGCGTTTTAAGAAGCATTAGAACTCTATTTCTACGATACGTAGACATCTGCAAATGCTATTTCCTAGCAAGGAAGTGTCGCATTACATTCTTCTGAAGTGAATACGAGGTGTACATGACAATTCGCAATGAATATTATATCTTATCGTGAAACATAGAAATGCGATGCGATATCGCGGTTTAGGAAGCATTAGAACTCTGGTGCTTCGATACGTAGACGTCTGCGAACGCTATTTCCTAGCAATGAGGTGTCGCATTTACATTCTTCTGACGTGAGTACGAGGTATGCATGACACTTTTCAATGAATATTATATCTTATCATGAAACATAGATATGAAATGCGGCATCGCGATTTAAGAAGCATTAGATCTCTATTCCTTCGATACGGAGACATCCGCAAACGCTACTTCCTAGTAAGGAAATGTCACATTTACATTCGCTTGGAGTGTATGCGAGGTATAAGTGACACTTCGCAATGAATATTACATCTTATCGTGAGACATAGGAATGCGATGCGACATCGCGTTTTAAGAAGCATTAGAACCCTATTGCTACGATACGTAGACATCTGCAAACGCTATCTCCTAGCAAGGAAGTGTCGCATTTACATTCTTTTGAAGCGAATACGAAGTATACATGACACTCCGCAATGAATATTGTATCTTATCATGAAACATAGAGATGAGATGCGATATCGCGATTTAAGAAGCATTAGAACTCTATTGCTTCGATATGTAGACGTCTGCAAACGCTATTTCCCAGCAAGGAAGTGTCGCATTTTCATTCATTTGAAGTGTAGACGAGATATACGTAACACCCCATAATGAATAGTATATCTTATCATGAAAGATAGAAATGAGATGCGATATCTAGATTTAAGAAGCATTAGAACACTATTGCTTCGTTACGGAGACATCTGCAAACGCTACTTCCCAGCAAGGAAGTGTCGCATTTACATTCACTTGAAGTGTATGGGAGGTATAAATGACACTTCGCAATTAACATTATATCTTATCATGAAACATAGAAATGAAATGCGATATCGCGATTTAAAAAGCATTAGGAATCTATTGCTACGTTACGTAGACATCTGCAAACGCTATTTAATCGCAAGGAAGATTCGCATTTACATTATTCTAAAGTGACTAGGAGGTATACATAACACTCCACAATGAATATTATACCTTATCACGAAACATTGAAATGAAATACGATCGCGATATTGTATCTTATCATGAAACATAGAATTGAGATGCTATATTGCTTATTAAGAAGCATTAGAACACTATTGCTACGATACGTAGACATCTGCCAACGATATTTTCTAGGAAGGAAGTGTCGCATTTACATTCATTTCAAGTGTATGGGAGGTATACAAGACACTTCGCAATGAATATTATATCTTATCACGTTACATAGAAATGAGATGCGATATCGCGTTTTGAGAACATTAGAACTCTATTGCACAGATACGTAGACATATGCAGACTCTACTTCCTTGCAAGCTAGTGTCGCATTTACATTCTTTTGAAGTGAATACGAGGTATACATGATACTTCGCTATGAATATTATATCTTATCAAGAAACATAGAAATGAGATGTGATATCGCGATTTGAGAAGCATTAGAACTCTATTGCTTCGATACGTGGATATTTGGAAATGTTATTTCCTAGAAAGGAAGTGTCGCATTTACATTCATTTAAAGTTGGACGAGGAATACATAACACTTCGCAATGAATATTATATATTATCATGAGACATAGAAATGCGATGCGATGTCGCGGTTTAGGAAGCATTAGAACTCTATTGCTTCGAGACGTAGATATCTGCAAACGCTATGTCCTAGGAAGGAAGTGTGGCATTTACATTCATTTAAAGTCTAGACGAGGAATACGTAACACTTCGCAATGAATATTATATATTATCGTGAGACATAGAAATGATATGCGATTTCGCGTATTAAGAAGCATTAGAACTCTATTGCTTCGATACGGAGACATCTGCAATCGCTATTTCCTAGCGAGGAAAGGTCGCGTTTACATTCTTTTGTAGTAAGTACGAGGTATACATATCACTGCACAATGAATATTATATCCTATCATGGGACCTAGAAATGAGATGTGATGTCGCGTTTTACGAAGCACTAGAACACTATTGTTTCGATACGTAGACATCTGGAAACGCAATTTCCTAGCAAGGAAGTGTCGCATTTACATTCCTTTGAAGGGAATACAAGGTATACATAACACTCCACAATGAATATTATATCTTATCCTAAAACATAGAAATGAGATGCGATACCTCGTTGTAAGAAGCATTAGTACTCTATTGCTTCGATACGTAGACATCTGCAAACGCTACTTCCTAGCAAGGAAGTGTCGCATTTACATTCTTTTGAAGTGTATGCGAGGTATACAAGCCACTTCGAAATGAATATTATATCTTATCATGAAACATAGAAATGAGAGGGGACATCTCGTTTTAAGAAGCATTAGTACTCTATTGCTACGTAGATATCTGCAGACGCCATTTCCTAGCAAGGAAGTGTCGCATTTACATTCTTATGAAGTCAATACTAGGTATACATGACACTTCGCAATGAATATTATATCTTATCATGAAACATCGAAATGAGATGCGACATCCCGTTTTAAGAAGCATTAGAACTCTATTGTTTCGATACGCAGACATCTGCAAACGCTATTTCCTAGCATGGAAGTGTCGCATTTACATTCTTGTGAAGTCAATACTAGGTATACATGACACTTCGCAATGAATATTATATCTTATCATGAAAGATAGAAATGAGATGCGACATCTCGTTCTAGAAGCATTAGAGCTCTATTGTTTCGATACGTAGACATCTGGAAACGCTATTTCATAGCAAGGAAGTGTCACATTTACATTCTTTTGAAGTGTATGCGAGGTATGAATAACACTTCACAATGAATATTATATGTTATCATGAAACATAGAAATGAGATGCGTTATGGCGATTTAAGAAGCATTAGAACTTTATTGCTTCGATACGTAGACATCTGCCAAACGCTATTTCCTAGCAAGGAAGTGTCGCATTTACATTCATTTGGAGCGCATGCGAGGTATAAGTGGCACTTCGCGATGAATATTATATCTTATCACGAAACATAGAAATGAGATGCGATATCGCGTTTTAAGAAGAATTAGAACTCTAATGCTACGATACGTAGACATCTGCCAACGCTATTTCCTAGCAAGGAAGTGTCGCATATACATTCATTTGAATTGTATGCGAGGTACATATAACACTGCACAATGAATGCTATATATTATCATGAGACACTGAAATGATATACGATATCGCGTTCTAAGAAGCATTAGAACTCTATCGCTTCGATACGTAGACATCTGGTAACGTAATTTTGTAGAAGGGAGGTGTCGCATTTACATTCATTTGAAGTGTAGACGAGATATACATAACACTGCACAATGAATATTATATCTTATCATGAGACATAGAAATGAGTTGCGATTTCGCGATTTCAGGAGCATTGGAAATCTGTTGCTTCAATACGTAGACATCTGGAAACGTAATTTCGTAGCAAGGATGTTTCGCATTTACATTAATTTGAAGTGTATGGGAGGTATACATGACACTTCGCAATGAAAATTATATCTTATAATGAAACATAGAAATGAGATGCTATATCGCGTTTTGAGAAGCATTAGGACTCTAATGCTACGATACGTAGACATCTGCAAAAACTATTTCCTAGCAAGGAAGTGTCGCATTTACATTCTTTTGAAGTGAATACGAGGTATACATAACACTCCACAATGAATATTATATCTTATCACGAAACATAGAAATGAGATGCGATATCGCGTTTTAAGAAGCATTAGAACTCTATCGCTTCGATACGTAGACATCTGGTAACGTAATTTTGTAGAAGGGAAGTGTCGCATTTACATTCATTTGAAGTGTGTGCGAGGGATACATGACACTACGTAATGATAATGATATCTTATCAAGCAACATAGAATTGAGATGCGATTTCGCGATTTAAGAAGCATTAGAACTCTATTGCTTCGATACGTAGACATCTGGTAACGTAATTTTCTAGAGAGAAGTGTCGCATTTACATTAATTTGAAGTGTAGAAGAGGAATACATAACACTTCGTAATGGATATTATATCTTATCATGACACATAGAAATGAGATGCAATATCGCGTTTTGGGAAGCACTAGAACTCTAATGCTACGATACGTAGATATCTGCCAACGCTATTTCCCAGCAAGGAAGTGTTGAATTTACATTCATTTGCAGTGTATGCGAGATATACAAGACATTTCGCAATGAATATAACATCCTACCATGAATTATAGAAATGAGGAGCGATATCGCGTTTTAAGAAGCATTAGGACACTGTTGCTCCGATTCGTAGATATCTGCAAACGCTACTTCCTAGCAAGGGGATAGTTGCATTTACATTCATTTGAAGTGTATGCGAGGTACACATGACACTTCGCAATGAATATTATATCTTGTCATGAGACATAGAAATGGGATGGGATATCGAGGTTTAAGAAGCATTAGAACCCTATTGCTGCGATACGTAGACATCTGCAAACGCTATTTCCTAGCAAGTAAGTGTCGCATTTACATTCTTTTGACGTGAATGCGAGGTATACATAACAGTCCACAAGGAATATTATATCTCATCACGAAACATAGAAATGAGATGCGATATCGCGATATAAGAAGCATTAGAGCTCTATTGCTTCGATACGGAGACATCTGGAAACGCTAATTCCTAGCAATGAAGTGTCTCATTTACATTCATTTGAAGTGTATGCGAGGTATACATGACACTTCGCAATGAATATTATATCTTGTCATGAAACATAGAAGTGAGATGCGATATCGCGTTTTAACAAGCATTGGAACTCTAATGCTACGATACGTAGACATCTGCAAACGCTATTTCCTAGCATGGAATTGTCATATTTAGATTCTTTTGAAGTGAATACGATGTATACATGTGTCACGTCCCGTGGTGCGATTGTGCTCGATCCGGTGGCACGATTCGTATCCTTTCCCGTAAACCTACGCGAATTGCGACGGAGCCGGATACGTTGGCGGTCGGAACTCGATATAACCAAAATTACGCCTTAAAACTTACCTTTCGTTGTCTTCTTTATGCTGTTTCGCACCTCGTTCCAGGTGTTTATGGCGCCTTGGATCCGTGACCGGAATAGCAGCGGCGTACTGCTGGACCAGCGGAGCGTCGACGGGAATGAGTCTCCAGGCAGGCGAGCTGCGGCTGGAGGAAACTGGCGCTGGAACCGGGCGATCGTGGATTCGATTTGGACTTACGGCTGCGAATACCTCCTTCGCAGGAACGGAAACGGCGTTGCAGGCGTATGGATGTCCGGATGTACAACTCGCGTATTCACGAATGAGGCGGCGTAGATATTCTTTCCTCCCCGCGCGTCGTCTACGCCTTTTCGGTGGCTCGAAATATATCAAGGGCACTTGCACTAAGACAGAGTACGGCTCGGCCAAGCGATGGTGCTCTCTGGCTTACCGAGGTCGATCCTTGTTCAAGATACCCTGGATACGATAGAAATGCAGCAAGAGCAGTCGAGCATTGGAGCACTCAAAGACCGTCCAGCGTACAGAACTGTCGCAGATGAATCGTGTGAATTGAATAAGAATCGCAAGCGTACACGTGGAATAGAATTTAAGGAACTTGTAATCGAATAAAGAGACTTAGATTTGGTAAAAGAAGAGTATATTCTATAATATCACTATCCTACTACACTATACTATGTTTATGTTATCAACTAAAGATATAATCTGAAATAGAAATAGAACTAAGTTACAATACGGACTCCGCTAAAGGAGATGCGATACAGTCGGCTGCATGAGAGTTGACAGCGCGTAGCAGAGGAGAGTATTGCTCGATTCGGAGTTGAGATTAGAACTGTGTCCGAGATGGGACTCGATGGAATTGATCTCTCGGTGGCGCGTCCGCGACCTCCTCGGGTCGCGCGGCCCACGCGTCGCTGGGCCCTTCGAGTGGGGCGTACGGTCGCAGTGGGGCGGCCGCTCGGACCTCGCGGTGGGGCGTACGGTCGTAATAGGGCGGCCGCTCGGCCCTCGCGGTGGGGCAGCCGGTCGGAGTGGAGTGCGGCTCGCGTTCAGCGTGAGCCGCGAGCGTCGAGTGCGCGCGGGCGCGCCTCGCAGCTTATATTCTATATGTCTTAGAAATTATGACTGTACAAATATTCGCTCAAATCTAGGTGCGTGTTGGATTGTGTATGTACATGATTTGTGTACAGTGCTTAATCTAGAATCGCGTGTATGAGAAATAAGCGTATGGTTGTGTGATCGCAGGTAATTGGGATTCGTACGTGGAGAGGTATTCCTCGTCCCCGTGGCGTTGTCTCCTCGTCTTAGGGCGTCGAATCGTCGTGCGGCCCGTGTATGGAGGATCCGGGTACCGGTGCCGGCGGAAGAACGGTGTCCCGGTTGTGAATGCTGCGGATGGTGGTTGGCACCAGAGGGTGGAAGGCGGTGCGCCTAACGTCATAGAAGCATTAGAACTCTATTGCTACGATACGTAGACATCTGCAAACACTGTTTCCTAGAATGGAAGTGTCGCATTTACATTCTTTTGAAGTGAATACGAGGTATACATGACACCTCGCAATGAATATTATATCTTATCACGAAGCATAGAGATGAATTGCGATATCGCGTTTTAAGAAGCATTAGAACTCTATTGCTACGATACGTAGGCATCTGCAAACAATATTTCCTAGCAATGAAGCGTCGCATTTACATACAATTGAAGTGAATACGAGGAATGCATAACACTTCGCTATGAATATTATATCTTATCGTGAGACATAGAAATGAGATGCGATATCGCGTTTTGGAAACATTAGAACTCTATTGCTCCGATACGTAGACATCTTCCAACGCTATTTCCTAGCAAGCATGTGTCGCATTTACATTCCTTTGAAGTGAAAACGAGGTATACATAACACACTACAATGAATATTATATCTTATCATGAAGCATAGAAATGAGATGCGATATCGCGTTTTGAGAAGCATTAGAACTCTATTGCTACGATACGTGGACACCTGCAATCGCTATTTCCTTGCAAGGAAGTGTCGCATTTACATTCTTTTGAAGTGAATACGAGGTATACATAACACCACACAATGTATATTATATCTTATCACGAAACATAGAGATGAGATGCGATATCGCGATTTAAGAAGCATTAGAACTCAATTTCTTCGACACGTAGACATCTGTAAACGCCATTTCCTAGCAAGGAAGTGTCGCATTGACATTGTTTAGAAGCGAATACGATGTATACATAACACTGCACAATGAATATTATACCTTATCATGAGACATAGAAATGAGATGCGATGTCGCGTTTTAAGTAACATTAGAACTCTATTGTTTCGATACCTAGACATCTGGAAACGCTATTCCCTAGCAAGGAAGTGCCGCATTTACATTCTTTTGAAGTGAATCCAAGGTATACATGACACATCGCAATGAATATTATATCTTATCATGAAACATAGAAATCAGATGCGATATCGCGAGTTAGGAAGCATTAGAACTCTATTGCTTCGATACGTGGATATTTGGAAATGTTATTTCCTAGAAAGGAAGTGTCGCATTTACATTCATTTAAAGTTGGACGAGGAATACATAACACTTCGCAATGAATATTATATATTATCATGAGACATAGAAATGCGATGCGATGTCGCGTTTTAGGAAGCATTAGAACTCTATTGCTTCGAGACGTAGATATCTGCAAACGCTATGTCCTAGGAAGGAAGTGTGGCATTTACATTCATTTAAAGTCTAGACGAGGAATACGTAACACTTCGCAATGAATATTATATATTATCATGAGACATAGAAATGATATGCGATTTCGCGTTTTAAGAAGCATTAGAACTCTATTGCTTCGATACGGAGACATCTGCAATCGCTATTTCCTAGCGAGGAAAGGTCGCGTTTACATTCTTTTGTAGTAAGTACGAGGTATACATATCACTGCACAATGAATATTATATCCTATCATGGGACCTAGAAATGAGATGTGATGTCGCGTTTTACGAAGCACTAGAACACTATTGTTTCGATACGTAGACATCTGGAAACGCAATTTCCTAGCAAGGAAGTGTCGCATTTACATTCCTTTGAAGGGAATACAAGGTATACATAACACTCCACAATGAATATTATATCTTATCCTAAAACATAGAAATGAGATGCGATACCTCGTTGTAAGAAGCATTAGTACTCTATTGCTTCGATACGTAGACATCTGCAAACGCTACTTCCTAGCAAGGAAGTGTCGCATTTACATTCTTTTGAAGTGTATGCGAGGTATACAAGCCACTTCGAAATGAATATTATATCTTATCATGAAACATAGAAATGAGAGGGGACATCTCGTTTTAAGAAGCATTAGTACTCTATTGCTACGTAGATATCTGCAGACGCCATTTCCTAGCAAGGAAGAGACGCATTTACAATCTTTTGAAGTGAATACGATGTATACTAGACACTTCGCAATGAATATTATATCTTATCCTAAAACAGAAATGAGGTGCGATATCTCGTTTTAAGAAACGTTAGAATCCTATTGCTTCGATACGTAGACATCTGCCAACGCTATTTCCTGGCTATGAAGTGTCGCCTTTTAATTCGTTTGAAGTGTATGCGTGGTATACAAGCCACTTCGAAATGAATATTATATCTTATCATGAAACATAGAAATGAGAGGGGACATCTCGTTTTAAGAAGCATTAGTACTCTATTGCTACGTAGATATCTGCAGACGCTATTTCCTAGCAAGGAAGAGACGCATTTACAATCTTTTGAAGTGAATACGAGGTATACATAACACTCCACAATGAATATTATATCTAATCATGAAATATAGGAATGAGGATCGATTCGCGTTCTAAGAAGGATTAGAACTCTAATGCTACGATACGTAGACATCTGTAAACGCTGTTTCTTAGCAAGGAAGTGTCGCATTTACATTCATTTGAAGTGTATGCGAGGTATACATGACACTTCGCAATGAATATTGTATCTTATCATGAAACATAGAAATGAGATTTGATATGACGATTTAAGGCGCATTAGAAATATATTGCTTCGATAGGTAGACATCTGCAAACGCTACTTCCTAGCAAGGAAGTGTAGCAATTACATTCTATTGAAAGGAATACGAGGTATACATGACACTTCGCAATGAATATGATATCTTATCATGAATCATAGAAATGAGATGCGATATGACGATTTAAGAAGCATTATAATTCTATTGGTTCCATACGAAGACATCTACAAATGCTATTTCCTAGCAAGGATGTGACGCATTATAATTCTTTTGAAGTGAATACGAGGTATAGATAACACTACACAATGAATATTATTTCTTATCATGAAACATAGAAATGAGATGCGATATCGCGATATAAGCAGCATTAGAAATCTATTGTTTCGATACGTAGACATCTGCCAACGCTATTTCCTAGCAAGGAAGTGTCGCATTTACATTCAGTTGAAGTGTACGCGAGGTATACAAGACACTTCGCAATGAATATTATATCTTATCTTGAAACACTGAAATGAGATTCGATATCGCGTTTTAAGAAACATTAGAACACCATTGCTACGATTCGTAGATATCTGCAGATACTCTATCCTAGGAAGGAAGTGTCGCATTTACATTCTTTTGAAGTGAATACGAGGTATACATAACACTCCACAATGAATATCATAACTTATCATGAAACATAGAAATGAGATGCGACATGGCGATTTAAGAAGCATTAGAACTCTATTGCTTCGATACGTAGACATCTGCAGACGCTACTTCCTAGCAAGGAAGTGTCGCATTTATATTCATTTGTAGTGTATGCGAGGTATACATAACACTGCACAATGAACATTATATCTTATCATAAAGCATAGAAATGAGATGCCATACCTCGTTTTAAGAAGCATTATAACTCTGTTGCTTCGATACGTAGACGTCTGCCATCGCTATATCCTAGCAAGGAAGTGTCGCATTTACATTCTTTTGAAGTCAATACGAGGTATACATAACACTCCACATTAAATATTATATCTTATCATGAAACATAGAAATGAGATGCGATATCGCGTTTTAAGAAGCATCAGAACTCTATTGCTACGATACGTAGGCAACTGCAAACGCTATTTCCTAGCAAGGAACTGTCGCATTTACATTCTTCTGAAGTGAATACAAGGTATACATGACACTTCGCAATTAATATTATATCTTATCATGAAACATAGAAATGTGATGCGATATCCCGTTTCAAGAAGCATTAGAACTCTATTGCTTCGATACGTAGACATCTGCAAACGCTATTTCCTAGCAAGGAAGTATCGCATTTACATTCATTCGAAGTGAATACGAGGAATACATGAAACTTCGCAATGAATATTATATCTTATCATGAAACATAGAAATGTGATGTGATATCGCGTTTTAAGAAGCATTCGAAATCCAATGCTACGATACGTAGACATCTGCAAACGCTAGTTCCTAGCAAGGAAGTGTCGCATTTACATTCTTTTGAAGTGAATACGAGGTATACGTGACACTTCGCTATGAATATTATATCTTATCGTAAAACATAGACATGTGATGCGATATCTCGATATAAGAAGCATTAGAACTCTGTTGCTGCGATACGTAGACATCTGCGAACGCTATTTCCTAGCAAGGAAGCGTCGCATTTACATTGTTTTCAAGTGAATTCGAGCTATACGTGACACTTCGCAATGAATATTATATCTTATCATGAAACATAGAAATGTGATTCAACATCGCGTTCTAAGAAGCATGAGAACTCAGTTGCCTCGATACGTAGACATCTGCAAACGTAATTTCCTAGCAACGAAGTGTCGCAATTTACATTCATTTGTAGGGTGTGCGAGGTATACGTGACACTTCGCAATTAACGTTATATCTTATCATGAAACATAGAAATGAGATGCGGTATCGCGTTTTAAGAAGCATTAGAACTCTATTGCTTCGATACATAGATATCTGCAAACGTTGTTTCCTAGCAAGGAAGTGTAGCATTTACATTCATTTGAAATGTATGCGAGGTGTATGCGACACTTCGTAATGAATATTATATCTTATCATGAAACATAGAAATGAGATGCGATATCGCGATTTAAAAAGCATTAGAAATCTATTGCTACGTTACGTAGACATTTGCAAACGCTATTTAATCGCAAGGAAGTGTCGCATTTACATTCCTTTAAAGTGAGTACGAGGTATACATAACACACCACAATGAATATTATACCTTATCATGAAACATAGTAATGAAATGCGATATCGGGTTTTGAGAAGCATTAGAAATCTGTTGCTACGTTACGTAGACATTTGCAAACGCTATTTAATCGCAAGGAAGTGTCGCATTTACATTCCTTTAAAGTGAGTACGAGGTATACATAACACACCACAATGAATATTATACCTTATCACGAAACATAGAATGAAAAGCGATATCGCTATTTAAGAAGAATTAGCACTCTATTGCTTCGATACGTAGATATCTGGAGACTCTATTTCCTAGACATCTGCAGACGCTTTTGCCTATCAAGGAAGTGTCACATATACGTACGTTTGAAGTGAATACGAGGTATACATGACACTTCGCAATGAATATTATATCTTATCATGAAACAGAATTAAGATGCGATATGGCGTTTAGAGAGGCATTATAACTCTAATGATACGCTACGTAGACATCTGCAAACGTAACTTCCCAACAAGGAAGTGTCGCATTTGCATTCATTTTAAGTGAATACGAGGTATACATGGCACTTCGCAATGAATATTGTATCTGATCATGAAACATAGAAATGAGATGCGACATCCCGTTTGAAGAAGCATAAGAACTCCATTGCTTCGATACGTAGACTTCTGGAAACGCTATTTCCTAGAAAGGAAGTGTCGCATTTACATACATTTGAAGTGTAGGCGAAGAATACATAACACTTCGCAATGAATGTTGTATCTTATAATGAGACATGGAAATGAGATGCGATATCGCGTTTTAAGAAGCATTAGAACTCTATTGCTCCCATACGTAGACATCTGGAAACGTAAATTCCTAGAAAGAGAGTGTTGCATTTACATTCATTTGAATTGTAGACGAGGAATACATAACACTTCGCAATGAATATTATATCTTATAATGAGACATAGAAATGATGTGCGATATCGCGTTATAAGAAGCATTAGAAGTCTATTGCTTCGATACGTAGACATCTGCAAACGCTACCTCCTAGCAAGGAAGTGTCGCACTCACATTCTTTTGAAGTGAATACGAGGTATGCATGACACTTCGCAATGACAATTATATCCTATCGTGAAACATAGAAATGAGATGCGATATCGCGATTTAAGAAGCACCAGAACTCTATTGCTACGATACGTGGACATCTGCAAACGCTATTTCCTAGCAAGGAAGTGTCGCATTTACATTCTTTTGAAGTGAATACGAGGTATACACAACACTCCACAATGAATATTATATCTTATCATGAAACATAGAAATGCGCTGCGATATCGCGATTTAAGAAGGATTAGAACTCTATTGCTTCGATACGTAGACATCTGCAAACGCTAATTCCTAGCAAGGAACTGTCGCATTTACACTCATTTGAAGTGAATACGAAGTATACATGACACTCCGCAATGAATATTATATCTTATAATGAAACATAGAAATGAGATGCTATATCTCGTTTTAAGAAGCATTCGAACCCTATTGCTACGATACGTAGACATCTGCAGACGCTATTTCCTAGCAAGGAAGTGTCGCATTTACATTCTTTTGAAGTGAATACGAGGTATACATAACACGCTACAGTGAATATTATATCTTATCATGAAACATAGAAATGAGATGCGATATCGCGATTTAAGAAGCATTAGTAATCTATTGCTACGATACGTAGGCGTCTGCAAACGCTATTTAATAGCAAGGATGTGTCGCACTGACATTCATTTGAAGTGTATACGAGGTATACACAACAGTTTGCAATGGATATTATATCTTATCACGAAACATAGAAATGAGGAGCGATATCCCGTTTTAAGAAGCATTAGAACTCTATTGCTTTGACACGTAGACATCTGCCATCGCTATTCCCTAGGAAGGAACTGTCGCATTTACATTCTTTTGATGTGAATACGAGGTATACATAACACTGCACGATGAATATTATATCTTATCATGAAACAGAGAAATGAGATGAGATATCGCGTTTTAAGAAGCATTAGAACTCTATTGCTTAGATACGTAGAAGTCTGGAAACGTGATTTCCTAGAAAGGAAGTGTCTCAGTTACATTCATTTGCAGTGTAGACGAGATATACATAACACAGCACAATAAATATTATATCTTATCATGAAACATAGAAATGAGATGCGATATCGCGTTTTAAGATACATTAGAATACTATTGCTTCGATACGTAGACATCTGGAAACGCTATTTCCTAGAAAGGAAGTGTCGCGTTTAGACTCCTTCAAAGTGAATACGAGGTATACATAACACTCCACAATGAATATTATATCTTATCATGAAACATAGAAATGAGATGCCATATCTCGTTCTAAGAAGCATTAGAACTCTACTGCTACGATACGCAGACATCTGCAAACGCTACTTCCTAGCAATGAAGTGTCGCATTACATTCTTTTGAAGTGAATACGAGGAATACATGACACTTCTCAAAGAATAATATATCTTATCATGAAGCATAGATATGAGATGCGACATCTCGTTTTAAGAAGCATTAGAAATCTATTGCTTCGATAAGTAGACATCTGCAAACGCTACTTCTTAGCAATGAAGTGTCGCATTTACAGTCTTTTGAAGTGATAACGAGGTATTCATGACACTTCGCAATGAATATTATATCTTATCATGAAACATGGAAATGAGGTGCGATTTCCTGTTTTAAGAAGCTTTAGAACTCTATTGCTACGGTGTGCAGACATCTGCAAACGCTATATAATAGCAGGGAAGTGTCGCATTTACATTCTTTTGAAGTGAATACGAGGTATACATGACAATTCGCAATGGATACTATCTCTTATCATGAAATATAGAAGTGAGATGCATTTTGACGTTTTAAGAAGGATTAGAACTTTTGCTACGATACGTAGACATCTGCAAACGTTATTACCTAGCAAGGAAGTGTCGCATTTACATACATTTCAAGTGTAGACGTTGAATTCAAAACTCTTCGCGATGAATATTATATCTTATCATGAGACATAGAAATGAGGTGCGATGTCGCGTTATAAGAAGCATTAGAAATCTATTGCTTCGATACGTAGACATCTCGAAACGTAATTGCCTTGATAGGAAGTGTCGCATTTACATACATCTCAAGTGCAGACGGTGACTACATAACACTTCGCAATGAATATTATATCGTATCATGAGACATAGAAATGAGGTGCGAAATCGCGTTATAAGAAGCATTAGAAATCTATTGCTTCGATACGTAGACATCTGCAAACGCTACTTCCTAGTAAGGAAGTACCGAATTTACATTCTTTTGCAGCGAATATGAGGTATATATGACAATTCGCAATGAATATTATATCTTATCATGAGACATAAGAATGTGATGCGATATCGCGTTTTAAGAAGCATTAGACCTATATTGCTACGATACGTAGATATCTGCAAACGCTGTTTCCTAGCAAGGAAGTGTCGCATTTACATTCGTTTGAAGTGTATGCGTGGTATACAAAACTCTTCGCAAAGAACAACATATCTTATCATGAAACATACGAATGTGATGCGATATCGCGTTTTAAGAAGCATTAGAAATCTATTGCTACGATACGTAGACATCTGCAGACGCTATTTCCTAGCAAGGGAGTATCGCATTTACATTCTTTTGAAGTGAGTACGAGGTATACATAACACTCCACAACGAATATTATATCTTTTCATGAAGCATATAAATGGGGAGCGATTTCGCGTTTTAAGAAGCATTGGAAATCTATTGCTTCGATACGTAGACATCTGCAAACGTTATTACCTAGCAAGGAAGTGTCGCCTTTACATACATTTCAAGTGTAGACGATGAATTCAAAACACTTCGCGATGAATATTATATCTTATCATGAGACATAGAAATGAGGTGCGATGTCGCGTTATAAGAAGCATTAGAAATCTATTGCTTCGATACGTAGACATCTCGAAACGTAATTCCCTTGAAAGGAAGTGTCGCATTTACATACATCTCAAGTGCAGACGGTGACTACATAACACTTCGCAATGAATATTATATCTTATCATGAGACATAGGAATGAGATGCGATATCGCGTTTTAAGAAGCATTAGACCTATATTGCTACGATACTTAGATATCTGCAAACGCTTTTTCCTAGCAAGGAAGTGTCGCATTTACATTCATTTGAAGTGTATGCGAGGTATACAAGACACTTCGCAATGAATATTATATCTTATCATGAAACATAGAAATGAAATGCGTTATCGCGATTTAAGATGCATTAGGGCTCTACTGCTTCGATACGCAGGCATCTGCAAACGCCATTTCCTAGCAAGGAAGTGACGCATTTACATTCTCTTGAAGTGAATACGAGGTTATAATAATACTCCACAATGAATATTATATCTTATCATGAGACATAGAAATGAGATGCGACATGGCGATTTAGGAAGCAGTAGATCTCTATTGCTTCGATACGTAGACATCTGCAAACGCGATTTCCTAGCAAGGAAGTGTCGCATCTACATTCCTTTGAAGTGAATACGAGGTATACATGACACTCCGCAATGTATAATATATCTTATCATGAAACATAGAAATGAGATGCGATATCGCTATTTAAGAAGCAATAGATCTCTATTGCTTCAATACGTAGACATCTGCCAACGCTATTTCCTAGCAAGGAAGTGTCGCATTTACATTCTCCTGAAGTGTGTACGAGGTATACATAACACTGCGCAATGAATATTATATCTTACCATGAAACATAGAAATGAGATGCCTAATCGCGATTTTAAAAGCATTAGAAATCAATTGCTTCGATACGTAGGCATCTGCAAACGCTATTTCCTAGCTAGGAAGTGTCTCATTTACATTGTTTTCAAGTGAATACGAGGTACACATGACACTTCGCAATGAATATTGTATCTTATCATGAAACATAGAAATGAGCTGCAATATCGCGTTTTGAGATGCATTAGAACTCTAATGCTGCGAGACGTAGACATCTGCAAACGCTATTTCCTAGCAAGGAAGTGTCGCGTTTACATTCTTTTGAAGTGAATACGAGGTATATATAACACTCCGCAATGAATATTATATCTTATCATAAAACATAGAAGTGAGATGCGATATCTCGTTTTAAGAAGCTTTAGTACTCTGTTGCTTCGATACGTAGACATCTGCAAACGCTACTTCCTAGCAAGGAAGTGTCGCATTTACATTTATTTGAAGTGTATGCGAGGTATACGTGACACTCCACAATGAATATTATATCTTATCATGAAACATAGAAATGAGATGCGATATCGCGTTTTCAGAAGTATTAGAACTCTCTTGCTACAATACGTAGACATCTGCAAACGCTATTTCCTAGCAAGGAAGTGTCGCATTTACATTCATTTGAAGTGTAGACGAGATATACATAGCACTACACAATGAATATTATATGTTATCACGTAACGTAGAATTGAGGTGCGATATGGCGTTTTAAGAAGCATTACAACTCTATTGCTATGTTTCGTAGACATCTGCACACGCTATTTCCTAGCAAGGAAGTGTCGCATTTACATTCTTAGGAAGTGTAGACGAGGTATACATAACACTCCACAATGAATATTATATTTTATCGTGAAACATAGAAATGATATGCGCTATCGCGTTTTAAGAAGCAGTAGAACTCTACTGCTATGATACGCAGACATCTGCAAACGCTATTTCCTAGCAAGGAAGTGTCGCATTTACATTCCTTTGAAGTGAATACGAGGTATACATGACACTTCGCAATGAATATTATATCTCATCATCAAACATAGAAGTGTGATGCGATATCACGTTTTAAGAAGTATTAGAACTCTATTGCTTCGAAACGTAGATATCTGCAAACGCAACTCCCTAGCACGGGAGTGTCGCACTTACATTCATTTAATGTGTATCCGAGATATGCATGACACTTCGCAATGAATATTATATCTCATCATGAAACATAGAAATGAGATGCGATATCGCGTTTTGAGAAGCATTAGAACTCTATTGCTTCGATATATAGACATCTGCAGTCGCTATTTAATAGCAAGGAAGTGTAGCATTTACATTCATTTCAAGTGTATACGGGGTGTGCGTAACACTTCGCAATGAATATTATATCTTATCATGAAACATAGATGTGTGATGCGATAACGCGTTTCAAGAAACATTAGAACTCTATTGCTTCGATACGTAGACATCTGCAAACACTATTTCCTTGCAAGGAAGTGTCGCACTCACATTCATTTGAAGTGAATACGAGGTATACATGACACTTCGCAATGAATATTATATCATATCATGAAACTTACAAATGAGATGCGATATCGCGTTTGAAGAAGGAATAGAACTATGTTGCTTCGACACGTGGACATCTGGAAACGCCTTCTCTAGCCAGGAAGTGTGGCAGTTACATTATTATGAAGTGTAGACGAGGTGTACGTAACACTTCGCAATGAATATTATATTTTATCATGAAACATAGAAATGATATGCGCTATCGCGTATTAAGAAGCAGTAGAACTCTACTGCTATGATACGCAGACATCTGCAAACGCTATTTCCTAGCAAGGAAGTGTCGCATTTACATTCCTTTGAAGTGAATACGAGGTATACATAACACTTCGCAATGAATATTATATCTCATCATCAAACATAGAAGTGTGATGCGATATCACGTTTTAAGAAGCATTAGAACTCTATTGCTTCGATACGTAGTCATCTGCAAACGCTATTTCCTAGCAAGGAAGTGTCGCATTTACATTCTTTTGAAGTGAGTACGTGGTATACATGACACTCCACAATGAATATTATATCTTATCACGAAACATAGAAATGAGATGCGATATCGCAATTTAAGAAGCATCAGAACTCTATAGCTTCGATACCTAGACATCTGTAAACGCTAGTTCCTAGCAAGGAAGTGTCGCATTTACATTCATCTGAAGTGTAGACGAGATATACATAACACTGCACAATGAATATAATATCTTATCATGAAACGTCGTAAATGAGATGCTATATCGCGATTCAAGAAGCATTAGAACTCTATTGCTTCGATACGTAGACATCTGCAAACGCTAGTTCCTAGCAAGGAAGTGTCGCATTTACATTCATTTGAAGTATACGCCAGGAATACAATACATTTCGCAATGAATATTATATCTTATCATGAAACATACAAATGAGATGCGATATTGCGATTTAAGGAGCGTTAGAACTCTATTGCTTCGATACGTAGACATCTGAAAACGCTACTTCCTAGCAAGGAAGTGTCGCATTTACATTCATTTGAAGTGTATGCGAGGTATACGTGACACTTCCCAAGGAATATTATATCTTGTCATGAAACATAGAAATGAGATGCGATATCCCGTTTTGTGAATCACTAGAAACCTAATGCTACGATACGTAGACATCTGCAAACGCTATTTCCAAGCAAGGAAGTGTCTCATTTACATTCATTTGAACTGTATGCGATGCATACATGACACTTCGCAATGAAAATTATATCTTATCATGAAACACAGAATTGAGATGCTATATCGCGTTTTAAGAAGCATTAAAACTCTATTGCTACGATACGTAGACATCTGCAAACGCTATTTCCCAGCAAGGAAGTGTCGCACTTACATTCATTTGAAGTGAATACGATGTACAAATAACACTCCACAATGAATATTATATCTTATCATGAACCATAGAAATGAGATGCTATTTTGCGATTTAAGAAGCAACAGAACTCTATTGCTACGATACGTAGACATGTGCAAACGCTATTTCCTAGCAAGGAAGTGTCACATTTACATTCCTTTGACGTGCAGACGAGATATACATAACACTTCGCAATGAATATTGTATCCGATCATGAAACATATAAACGAGATTAGATATCGCGTTTCAAGAGGCATTAGAACTCTATTGCTTCGATACGTGGAAATCTGGAAACGCTATTTCCTAGCAAGGAAGTGTGGTATTTACAATCTTTTTAAGTGCAGACGAGGTATTCGAGGAAGTGTGGTATTTACAATCTTTTGTACTGCAGACGAGGTATACATAACGCTTCGCAATGAATATTATGTCATGTCACAAAACATAGAAAGAGGATGGGATATCGCGTTTTAAGAAGCATTAGAACTCTCTTGCTTCGATACGTAGACATCTGAACGCGCTATTTCCTAGCGAGGAAGGGTGTCATTTACATTCTTTTGAAGTGTAGACGAGGTATACATAACACTTCGCAACGAATATTATATCTTATAATGAAACATAGAAATGGGTTGCTGTATCCCGTTTTATGAAGCATGAGAACTCTATTGCTTCGATACGTAGACATCTGGAAACACTATTTCCTAGCAAGCAAGTGTAACATTTACATTCCTTTGACGTGCAGACAAGGTATACATAACACTTCGCAACGAATATTATATCTTGTCAGGAAAGATAGAAATGTGATGCGTTATCGCGTTTTCAGAAGCATTAGAACTCTATTCCTTCGATACGTAGACATCTGGAAACGCTATTTCTTAGCGAGGAAGTCTGACATTTACATTCTTTTGAAGTGCAGACGAGGTATACATAACACTTCGCAATGAAATTTGTATTTTATCATGAAACATAGAGGAGAGAATCGATATCTGCGATTTAAGAAGCACTAGGACTCTATTGCTTCGATACTTAGACATGTGGAAACGCATTTCCTAGCAAGGAAGTGTGGCATTTATATTCTTGTGAAGTGTAGACGATGTATACATAACACTTCGCAATGAATACTATATCTAATCATGAAACATAGAAATGAATAGCGATATCGCGTTCTAAGAAGCATTAGAACACTATTGCTTCGATACGTAGATTTCTGGAAACACTACTTCCTAGCAAGGAAGTGTCTCATTTTCGTTCTTTTGAAGTGTATGCGAGATATACATGACACTACGCAATGAATATTATATCTTAACATGAAACATAGAAATGAGATGCGATATCGCGTTTTAACACATTGCGGACGGGTGACGAGTTTTCTCGTTTTTAGAAAACTAAACGTTGCGAACGGGTCACGATATATCTCGTTTTTTCGTTTTTTTTATTCAGTCGGCAACTGAGCAAGGAGCTGCAAATGTTTCTGTTACGTTACGATGGTATCGAAGTCTCTCGCATTCCGAAGCCAAAACGAAACAACTGAATCATTCCTTAAATTTAACAAAAAACAGTCATTATTGTGTAACGTCCGCCGAACCTCGCGGTACCTCCTTCACCGCCCGGCAGAGCCACTCGCATCGCCTGTCGCCACCACAAAGACGAGCTTACCGAGTATACGATCGCCGAGCTAAGGCAGCCACCCCCGCAACCAGGAGTTGGGCCACACGACCGCGCTACGACGCGTGCATTCCAGACAGCTGGAGCACGACCGAGCCACAGCCTCCGCACGAGGACCATTCCACATATCAGGAAGGGTCGCCCGCCGTTACGCTCCCGTACCCATACTTTGCATACCATTATAATTATAATTAAGCGAATCCTAGAACTTAAGCACACGACACTCCATGTACGCACACGATACAACACACACAACCTAGCATAAGGCGTTTCATGTGTTATTCTAATTTTTAAGATCATAATTAATCGTAATAAGAAGTATGCGAAGCGCCCGACGCGCGCGGCTCACGCCGAACGCGCGCGCCCTACCACGACCGTCCACCCCACTCCGTGGGCCGAGCGTCCGCCCCACTCTGGGGACCTGCGACTCGCGCGCCCCGCGATCCGAGGAGGTCGCGGGCCCGCGAGCTGATAGTCAATACGAGTCATCCGCTCCAAGCGAGCGTACCTCCCTCAAATCCAATCTCTAGTTCGAGCCATTCGCTCCAAGCGAGCACTCCTTTATCATAATCCAATCTTACTATTTCAACTTAAACTCTAATTCAATTCAAGTCCTTATTCTAAACTCTAATTATCGTATCCTAGTACTTAGTCAACTTTAGCATAGGGAAGTATCAGTGTAAGCTTAGTTTTATTTAGAATATACTTTATTTTTACCAGTACTACAATTCTCATCATTCTAAATATTCCTTGCCTTATTATTATTATAAATTCATTCATTGCGAAGTCTTCCACGAGTTCACGCGTCTTCAAGAACATTCACAAGCTCCGAACTTTAGTCAAACTTGGTAATCGATCAGTTATAGCCGACCGCCGCTTAGCTGCATCGACCCACAGCGAGGCTAGAGCAAGGACACTCGTCAATTTTCCATATTTCTGGACCGGTAAACTAGAGCGGACCGACCCGTATCTGGACTTTTGGAAACCGACTCGAATGCGTCATTCCGGTACAACTAAACGAACTCGTCGCGCGGGAAGGAAGAACTTCTTGCGTTCATTTGTGCGCGGATACGTTGGTACAGCCGTGTGCATATACCACTGCAACGTCTCATCTTCCGCCGTACGCCGATCGGACAGCCGTCCCGCACAGCCGCATCCATCGCCGATCCGCTTGACCGAGCCGATCCATCCCCGAGGTCAGCCCACCTGGGTACTCGTGCCGCTGACAATCACGCCTCACCGACCGTACGCAGGGATTATACCTGAGGGCGATCCGTGCCGACGACGATACCTGCAACAAGGGTACTAAATATTAGCAGCTGTCAAGACATCAAAGGTAAGGTCATATTTTCTTATCCGCGTTCGTGCCCTTTGATACGTGTTTAGCGAGCCAGAAAGAACCCGGTCTTCGTCGCAATTCCGCGAGCCGAACCGTTCGAGGCTGCGTGTCGCTCCCGGTAAACGATAAGTTTTCACGACCCGTGACGTGACAATAGCCACTGCCGGCTGATCTGTGCGGATCGTCGTACGTATCGTATCTTATAAAGTGTTCCATTGATCTGCATTTTAGAATTTCAAACCTCGTGATTTAAAATTGGAAGGTAACAGTTTTTTGAGTACTATCTATATTTTCAATCAACCTGTTACTGATACTTGATAACAAAAATTTATTTTATGAATTAGCCCTCTATAAAAGCAGCGAAATGACGCATAGATGTAATGAAAACAGATATACAGATATATGAACTATATGTATACAATTATTTATAGATACTAAATGCAAATTAAGTAAAATGCGTATCCACTTCCTGTCACATGCCAAGCATGTTTTTGGAGCGTTCGAAAATCTGCGATCCGTGAGGGCGTGTTGAACGCGCAGCGCCCCGACCTCAATGTGTTAAGAAGCATTAGAACTCTATTGCCTCGATAAGTACACATCTGCAAACGCTATATCCTAGCAAGGAAGTGTCGCATTTACATTCATTTGAAGTGTATACGAGGTATACATGACACTTCGCAATGAATATTGTACCTTATCATGAAACATAGAAATAAGATGCGATATCGCGTTTTGAGAAGCATTAGAGCTCTAATGCTACGATACGTAGACATCTGCAAACGCTATTTCCTAGCAAGAAAGTGTCACATTTACATTCACTTGAAGTGTATGCGAGGTATACATGACACATCGCAATGAAAATTATATCTTATCATGAAACATAGAAATGAGATGCGATATCGCGTTTTGAGAAGCATTAGAACTCTAATGCTACGATACGCAGACATATGCAAGCGCTATTTCCTAGCAAGGAAGTGCCGCATTTACATTCATTTGAAGTGTATGCGAGGTATACATGACACTTCGCAATGAATATTATATCTTATCATGGTACATAGGAATGAGATGCGATATCGCGTCCTAAGGAACAATAGAACTTCATTGCTTCGATATGTAGACACCTGGAAACGCATTCTCTAGAAAGGATGTGTGGCATTTACATTCTTTTGAAGTGTAGACGAGGCATACATAACACGTCGCATGAAAATTATATCTTACCATGAAACATAAAACTGAGATGCGATATGGCGTTTTAAGAAGCATTAGAACTATATTACCTCGATACGTAGACATATGGAAACGCTATTTCCTAGCAAGAAATTGTGGCACTTACATTCTTTTGAAGAGTAGACGAGGTATACGTAACACTTCGCAATGAATATTATATCTTATCATGATACATAGAAATGAGGTGCGTTATCCCGTTTTAAGAAGCAGTAGAACTCTATTGCTTCGATACGTAGACATCTTTTAAACGCTTTTTCCTAGCAAGGAAGTGTCGCATTTACATTCATTTGAAGTGAATACGAGATATGCATGGCACTTCGCAATGAATATTATACCTTATCATGAAACATAGAAATGAGATGCGACATCTCGTTTTAAGAAGCATTAGAACTCTATTGTTTCGATACCTAGACAACTGTAAACGCTATTTCCTAGCAAGTATGTGTCGCATTTACTTTCTTTTGAAGTGAATACAAGGTATACACGACACTTCGTAATGTATATTATATCACATCATGAATCATAGAAATGAGATGCGATCTCGCGTTTAAAGAAGCATTAGAACACTGTTTCGGCGATACGGAGACATCTGCAAACGCAATTTCCTGGCAAGGAAGTGTCGTATTTACATGCTTTTGAAGTGAATACGAGGTATACATGTATCTTCGCAATGAATATTATATCTGATCATGAAACATAGAAATGAGATGCGATATCGCGTTTTGTGAAGCATTAGAACACTATTGCTATTATACGTAGACTTCTGCAAACGCTATTTCCTAGCAAGGAAGTGCCGCATTTACATTCATTTGAAGTGTATGCGAGGTATACATGACACTTCGCAATGAATATTATATCTTATCATGGTACATAGGAATGAGATGCGATATCGCGTCCTAAGGAACAATAGAACTTCATTGCTTCGATATGTAGACACCTGGAAACGCATTCTCTAGAAAGGATGTGTGGCATTTACATTCTTTTGAAGTGTAGACGAGGCATACATAACACGTCGCATGAAAATTATATCTTACCATGAAACATAAAACTGAGATGCGATATGGCGTTTTAAGAAGCATTAGAACTATATTACCTCGATACGTAGACATATGGAAACGCTATTTCCTAGCAAGAAATTGTGGCACTTACATTCTTTTGAAGAGTAGACGAGGTATACGTAACACTTCGCAATGAATATTATATCTTATCATGATACATAGAAATGAGGTGCGTTATCCCGTTTTAAGAAGCAGTAGAACTCTATTGCTTCGATACGTAGACATCTTTTAAACGCTTTTTCCTAGCAAGGAAGTGTCGCATTTACATTCATTTGAAGTGAATACGAGATATGCATGGCACTTCGCAATGAATATTATACCTTATCATGAAACATAGAAATGAGATGCGACATCTCGTTTTAAGAAGCATTAGAACTCTATTGTTTCGATACCTAGACAACTGTAAACGCTATTTCCTAGCAAGTATGTGTCGCATTTACTTTCTTTTGAAGTGAATACAAGGTATACACGACACTTCGTAATGTATATTATATCACATCATGAATCATAGAAATGAGATGCGATCTCGCGTTTAAAGAAGCATTAGAACACTGTTTCGGCGATACGGAGACATCTGCAAACGCAATTTCCTGGCAAGGAAGTGTCGTATTTACATGCTTTTGAAGTGAATACGAGGTATACATGTATCTTCGCAATGAATATTATATCTGATCATGAAACATAGAAATGAGATGCGATATCGCGTTTTGTGAAGCATTAGAACACTATTGCTATTATACGTAGACTTCTGCAAACGCTATTTCCTAGCAAGGAAGTGCCGCATTTACATTCATTTGAAGTGTATGCGAGGTATACATGACACTTCGCAATGAATATTATATCTTATCATGGTACATAGGAATGAGATGCGATATCGCGTCCTAAGGAACAATAGAACTTCATTGCTTCGATATGTAGACACCTGGAAACGCATTCTCTAGAAAGGATGTGTGGCATTTACATTCTTTTGAAGTGTAGACGAGGCATACATAACACGTCGCATGAAAATTATATCTTACCATGAAACATAAAACTGAGATGCGATATGGCGTTTTAAGAAGCATTAGAACTATATTACCTCGATACGTAGACATATGGAAACGCTATTTCCTAGCAAGAAATTGTGGCACTTACATTCTTTTGAAGAGTAGACGAGGTATACGTAACACTTCGCAATGAATATTATATCTTATCATGATACATAGAAATGAGGTGCGTTATCCCGTTTTAAGAAGCAGTAGAACTCTATTGCTTCGATACGTAGACATCTTTTAAACGCTTTTTCCTAGCAAGGAAGTGTCGCATTTACATTCATTTGAAGTGAATACGAGATATGCATGGCACTTCGCAATGAATATTATACCTTATCATGAAACATAGAAATGAGATGCGACATCTCGTTTTAAGAAGCATTAGAACTCTATTGTTTCGATACCTAGACAACTGTAAACGCTATTTCCTAGCAAGTATGTGTCGCATTTACTTTCTTTTGAAGTGAATACAAGGTATACACGACACTTCGTAATGTATATTATATCACATCATGAATCATAGAAATGAGATGCGATCTCGCGTTTAAAGAAGCATTAGAACACTGTTTCGGCGATACGGAGACATCTGCAAACGCAATTTCCTGGCAAGGAAGTGTCGTATTTACATGCTTTTGAAGTGAATACGAGGTATACATGTATCTTCGCAATGAATATTATATCTGATCATGAAACATAGAAATGAGATGCGATATCGCGTTTTGTGAAGCATTAGAACACTATTGCTATTATACGTAGACTTCTGCAAACGCTATTTCCTAGCAAGGAAGTGTCGCTTTTACATTCTTTTGAAGTGAATACGAGGTATACATGACAATTCGCAATGAATATTATATCTTATCATGAAACATAGAAATGAGATGCGATATCGCGTTTTCAGAAGCATTAGAACTCTGTAGCTTCGATACGTAGATATCTGCCAACGCTATTTCCTACCAATGAAGTGTCGCATTTACATTCATTTGAAGGGTATGCGAGGTATAAATGGCTTTTCGCAGTGAATATTATATCCTATCATGAAACATAGGAATGTGATGCGATATCGCGCTTTAAGAAGCATTAGAACTCTACTGCTTCGATACGTAGATATCTGCAGACGCTATTTCCTAGCAAGGTAGTGTCGCATTTACATTCCTTTGAAGTGAATACGAGTTACACATGATACTCCGCAATGAATATTATGTCTTATCATATATCATAGAAATGAGATGCGACATGGCGTTTTAAGAAGCATTAGAACTCTATTGCTTGGATACGTAGATATATACAGACGCTATTTCCTAGCAAGGAAGTGTCGCATTTACATGCTTTTGAAGTGTAGAAGAGGAATACATAGCACTTCGTAATGGATATTATATCTTATCATGACACATAGAAATGAGATGCGATATCGCGTTTTAAGAAGCTTTAGAACTCTATTGCTTCGATACTTAGACATGTGCAAACGCTACTTCCTAGCAAGGAAGTGTCGCATTTACATTCATTTGAAGTGTATGCGAGGTATACAAGACACTTCGCAATGAATATTATATCTTATGATGAAACATAGGAATGAGATGCTATATGGCGATTTAAGAAGCAGTAGATACCTTTTGCATCGATACGTAGACATCTGCCAACGCTATTACCTAGCAAGGAAGTGTCGCAATTATATCCATTTGAAGTGTATGCGAGGTATACAAGACACTTCGCAATGAATATTATATCCTATCATAAAACATAGAAATGAGATGCGATATCGCTATTTAAGAAGCAGTAGATCTCTACTGCTTCGATACGTAGACATCTGACAACGCTATTTCCTAGCAAGGAAGTGTCGCATTTACATTCATTTGACGTGTATGCGAGGTATACAAGACACTTCGCAATGAATATTATATCTTATGATGAAACATAGGAATGAGATGCTATATGGCGATTTAAGAAGCAGTAGATCTCTTTTGCTTCGATACCTAGACATCTGCAAACGCTATTTCCTAGAAAGGAAGTGTCGCATTTACATTCACTTGAAGTGTAGACGAGGAATCTTATCATGAGACATAGAAATGAGATGCGATATCGCGTTTTAAGAAGTATTAGAAATCTACTGCTTCGATACGTACACATCTGCAAACGCTAATTCCTAGCAAGGAAGTGTCGCATTTACATTCTTTTGAGGTGAGTACGAGGTATACATAACACTCCATAATGAATATTATATCATATCATGAGACATAGGAATGAGATGCGATATCGTGTTTTAAGATGAATTAGGACTCTATTGCTGCGATACTTAGACATGTGCAAACGCTACTTCCTAGCAAGGAAGTGTCGTATTTACATTCTTTTGATGTCAATTCGAGGAATACACGGCACTTCGCAATGAATATTATATCCTATCATAAAACATAGAAATGAGATGCGATATCGCTATTTAAGAAGCAGTAGATCTCTACTGCTTCGATACGTAGACATCTGACAACGCTATTTCCTAGGAAGGAAGTGTTGCATTTACATTCTTTTGAGGTGAATACGAAGTAGGCATAACACTCCACAATGAATATTATATCTTATCACGAAGCATAGAAATGAGGTGCGATATCGAGTTTTAAGTAGCATTAGAACTCTATTGCTTCGACACATAGACATCTGCAAACGCTAATTCCTAGCAATGAAGTGTCGCATTTAAATTCATTTGAGGTGTATGCGAGATATACAAGACACTTCGCAGTGTGTATTAAATCTTACCATGAAACATACAAATGAAGTGCGATACCGCGTTATGAGAAGCATTAGAACTCTAATGCTACGGTACGTAGACATCTGCAAACGCTATTTCCTAGCAAGGAAGTGTTGCATTTACATTCATTTGAAGTGTATAGGAGGTATACATAACACTGCACGATGTATATTATATCTTATCATGAAACGTAGAAATGAGATGCGATATTGCGATTTCAGAAGCATTAGAACCCTATTGCTCGATACGTAAACATCTGCAAACGCTACTTCCTAGCATGGAAGTGTCGCATTTACATTTTTTTTGAAAGGAATACGAGGTATACATAGCACTGCACATTGAATATTATATCTTATCATGAAACATAGAAATGAGATGCGATATCGCGTTTTAAGCAGCATTAGAACTCTATTGCTACGGTACGTAGATATCTGCAGACGCTATTTCCTAGCAAGGAAGTGTCGCATTTACATTCTTTTGAAGTGAATAGGAGGTATGCATAACACTCCACAATGAATATTATATCTTATCATGAAACATAGAAATGAGATGCGATATGGCGATTTAGGAAGCATTAGAACCCTAATGCTACGATACGTAGACATCTGCAAACGCTATTACCTAGCAAGGAAGTGACGCATTCACACTGTTTTGAAGTGAATACTAGGTATACATGACACTTCGCAATGAATATTGTATCTTATCATGAAACATAGAAATGAGATGCGATATCGCGTTTTAAGGAGAATTAGAACTCTATTGCTACGATACATAGACATCTGCAAACGCTACTTCCTAGCAAGGAAGTGACGCATTATCATTCTTTTGAAGTGAATACGAGGTATACATAACACTGCACAATGAATATTATATCTTATCATGAATCATAGAAATGAGATGCTATATCACGATATAAGCAGCATTAGAACTCTATTACTTCGATACCTAGACATCTGCAAACGCTATTTCCTAGCAAGGGAGTGTCGCATTTACATTCATTTGAAGTGTATGCGAGGTATACATTACACTTCGCAATGATTATTATATATTATCATGAAACATAGAAATGAGGTGCGATATGACGATTTAAGAAGCAGTAGATCTCTATTGCTTCGATACGTAGACATCTGCCAACGTTATTTCCTAGCAAGGAAGTGTCGCATTTACATTCATTTGAAGTGTATGCGAGGTAGACAAGACACTTCGCAATGAATATTATATCTTATCATGAAACAAAGAAATGAGATGCGATATCGCGATTTAAGAAGCATTTGGACTCTATTGCTTCGATACGTAGCCATCTGCAAACGCTATTTCCTAGCAAGGAAGTGTGGCATTTACATTCTTGAGAAGTGTAGACGATGTATACATAACACTTCGCAATGAATATCATATCATATCATGAAACATAGAAATGAGATGCGATATCGCGCTTTAAGAAGCGTTAGATCATCATAGCTTCGATACGTAGACATCTGGAAACGGTATTTCCTTGGAAGGAAGTGCGGCATTTACATTCCTTTGAAGTGTAGACGAGGTATACCTAACAGTTCACAATGAATATTGTATCTTATCATGAAACATAGAAATGAGATACTATATCGCGTTTTAAGAAGTATTAGTACCCTATTGCTTCGATACGTATACATCTAGAAACGCATTCCCTAGCAAGGAAGTGTGGCATTTACATCCCTTTGAAGTGTTGACGAGGTATTCATTACACTTTTCAGTGAATATTATATCTCATCATGAAACATATAACTGATGTGCGATGTCGCGTGTTAAGAAGCATCAGAACCTTATAGCTTCGATACGTAGACATCTGGAAACGCTATCCCTACCAAGGATGTGTGGCATTTACATTATTTTGAAGTGTAGACGAGGTATATACAACACTTCGCAATGCCTATTATATCTTAGCATGAAACATAGAACTGAGATCAGATATCACGTATGAAGAAGCATTACAACTCTTTTGCTTCGATACGTAGACATCTAGAAATGCTATTTCCTAGCAAGGAAGTGTCGCATATACATTCATCTGAAGTGAATACGACGTATACATAACACTCCACAATGAATATTATATCTTATCATGAAACATAGAAATGAGATTCTGTATGGCGATTTAAGAAGCATTAGAACTCTATTGCTTCGATACGTAGGCATCTGCAAACGCTACTTCCTAGCAAGGAAGTGTCGCATTTACATTCATTTGAAGTGTATCCGAGATATACATAACACTCCACGATGAATATTATACCTTATCACGAAACATAGAAATTAGATGCGATATCGCGGTTTAAGAAGCATTAGAACTCTATTGCTACGATACGTAGATACCTGCGAACGCTATTTCGTAGCATGAAAGTGTCGCAAATACGTTCTTTTGGATTGAATACGAGGTAAACATGACCCATCGCAATGAATATTATATCTCACCATGAAACATAGAAATGAGATGCGATATCGCGTTTTAAGAATCATATGAACACTATTGCTACGATACGTAGACATCTGCAAACGCTATTTCCTTGCAAGGAAGTGTCGCATTTACATTCATTTGAATCGTAGACGAGGAATGCATAGCACTTCGCAATGAATATTATATCTTATCATGAAACATAGATATGAGATGCAATATCTCGTTTTAAGAAGCATTAGAAATCTATTGGTACGATACGTAGACATCTGCAAACGCTATTTCCTAGCGAGGAAGTGTCGCATTCACATTCATTTGAAGTGTAGACGAGGAATACATAACACTTCGCAAATCATATTATATCTTACCATGAAACATAGAAATGAGATGCGATTTCGCGTTTTAAGAAGCATTAGAAAGCTATTGCTACGATACGTAGACATCTGCAAACGCTATTTCCTAGCGAGGAAGTATCGTATTCACAATCATTTGAAGTGTAGACGAGGAATACATAACACTTCGCAAATCATGTTATATCTTACCATGAAACATAGAAATGAAATGCGATATCGCGTTTTAAGAATCATATGAACTCTATTGCTACGATACGTAGACATCTGCAAACGCTATTTCCTTGCAAGGAAGTGTCGCATTTACATTCATTTGAAGTGCAGACGAGGAATACATAACACTTCGCAAATCATGTTATATCTTACCATGAAACATAGAAATGAGATGCGATATCGCGTTTTAAGTATCATATGAACTCTATTGCTACGATACGTAGACATCTGCAAACGCTATTTCCAAGCCAGGAAGTGTCGCATTTACATTAATTTGAAGTGTAGACGAGGAATACATAACACTTCGCAAATCATATTATATCTTACCATGAAACATAGAAATGAGATGCGATATCGCGTTTTAAGAATCATAAGAACTCTATTGCTACGATACGTAGACATTTGCAAACGCTATTTCCTTGCAAGGAAGTGTCGCATTTACATTCATTTGAAGTGCAGACAAGGAATACATAACACTTCGCAAATCATATTATATCTTACCATGAAACATAGAAATGAGATGCGATATCGCGTTTTAAGAATCATATGAACTCTATTGCTACGATACGTAGACATCTGCAAACGCTATTTCCTTGCAAGGAAGTGTCGCATTTACATTCATTTGAAGTGTAGACGAGGAATACATAACACTTCGCAAATCATGTTATATCTTACCATGAAATATAGAAATGAGATGCGATATCGCGTTTTAAGAATCATATGAACTCTATTGCTACGATACGTAGACATCTGCAAACGCTATTTCCTTGCAAGGAAGTGTCGCATTTACATTCATTTGAAGTGCAGACGAGGAATACATAACACTTCGCAAATCATGTTATATCTTACCATGAAATATAGAAATGTGATGCGACTTCGCGTTCTAAGAAGCATTAGAAAGCTATTGCTACGATACGTAGACATCTGCAAACGCTATTTCCTAGCGAGGAAGTATTGCATTCACATTCATTTGAAGTGTAGACGAGGAATACATAACACTTCGCAAATCATGTTATATCTTACCATGAAACATAGAAATGAGATGCGATATCGCGTTTTAAGAATCATATGAACTCTATTGCTACGATACGTAGACATCTGCAAACGCTATTTCCTTGCAAGGAAGTGTCGCATTTACATTCATTTGAAGTGCAGACGAGGAATACATAACACTTCGCAAATCATGTTATATCTTACCATGAAACATAGAAATGAGATGCGATATCGCGTTTTAAGAATCATATGAACTCTATTGCTACGATACGTAGACATCTGCAAACGCTATTTCCAAGCCAGGAAGTGTCGCATTTACATTAATTTGAAGTGTAGGCGAGGAATACATAACACTTCTTAAATCATATTATATCTTACCATGAAACATAGAAATGAGATGCGATATCGCGTTTTAAGAATCATAAGAACTCTATTGCTACGATACGTAGACATCTGCAAACGCAATTTCCTTGCAAGGAAGTGTCGCATTTACATTCATTTGAAGTGCAGACGAGGAATACATAACACTTCGCAAATCATATTATATCTTACCATGAAACATATAAATGAGATGCGATTTCGCGTTTTAAGAAGCATTAGAACTCTATTGCTACGATACCTAGACATCTACAGACGCTATTTCCTAGCAAGGAAGTGTCGCGTTTACATTCATTTGAAGTGTAGACGAGGAATACATGACACATCGCAAATCATATTATATCTTACCATGAATCATAGAAATGAGATGCGATATCGCGTTTTAAGAATCATAAGAACTCTATTGCTACGATACCTAGACATCTACAAACGCTATTTCCTAGAGAAGAAGTGTCGCATTCACATTCATTTGAAGTGTAGACGAGGAATACATAACACTTCGCAAATCATATTATATCTTACCATGAAACGTAGAATTGAGATGCGATAGCGCGTTTTAAGAAGCATTAGAACTCTATTGCTACGATAGGTATACATCTACAAACGCTATTTCCTTGCAAGGAAGTGTCGCATTTACATTCATCTGAAGTGTAGAGGTGGAATACATAACACTTCGCAATGAATATTATATCTTATCATGAAACATAGATATGAGATGCAATATCTCGTTTTAAGAAGCATTAGAAATCTATTGCTACGATCCGTAGACATCTTCAAACGCTATTTCCTTGCAAGGGAGTGTCGCATTTACATTCATTTGAATCGTAGACGAGGAATACATGACACTTCGCAAATCATATTATATCTTACCATGAAACATAGAAATGTGATGCGACTTCGCGTTTTAAGAAGCATTAGAAAGCTATTGCTACGATACGTAGACATCTGCAAACGCTATTTCCTAGCGAGGAAGTATCGCATTCACATTCAATTGAAGTGTAGACGAGGAATACATAACACTTCGCAAATCATGTTATATCTTACCATGAAACATAGTAATGAGATGCGATATCGCGTTTTAAGAAGCATTAAAACACTATTGCTACGATAGGTAGACATTTGCAAACGATATTTCCTGGCAAGGAAGTGTCGCATTTACATTCATCTGAAGTGTAGAGGTGGAATACATAACACTTCGCAAATAATATTACATCTTACCATGAAACATAGAAATGAGATGCGATATCGCGTTTTAAGAAGAATTAGAACTCTATTGCTTCGATACGTAGACATCTGAAAACGCTATTTCCTTCCAAGGAAGTGTGGCATTTACATTCATTTGAAGTGTAGACGAGGAAAACATAACACTTCGCAAATCATATTACATCTTACCATGAAACATAGAATTGATATGCGATATCGGGTTTTAAGAAGCATTAGAACTCTATTGCTACGCTACCTAGACATCTGCAGACGCTATTTCCTAGCAAGGAAGTGTCGCATTTACATTCATTTGAAGTGTAGACGAGGAATACATGACACTTCGGAAATCATATTATATCTTACCATGAAACATAGAAATGAGATGCGATATCGCGTTTTAAGAATCATATGAACTCTATTGCTACGATACGTAGACATCTGCAAACGCTATTTCCAAGCGAGGAAGTGTCGTATTTACATTAATTTGACGTGTAGACGAGGAATACATGACACTTCGCAAATCATATTATAGCTTACCATGAACCATAGAAATGGGTTGCGTTATCGCGTTTTAAGAAGCATTAGAACTCTATCGCTAGTATACGTAGACATCTGCAGACGCTATTTCCTAGCAAGGAAGTGTCGCATTTACATTCATCTGAAGTGTAGACGAGGAATACATAACACTTCGCAAATCATATTATATCTTACCATGAGACATAAATATGAGATGCGATATCGCGTTTTAAGAAGCATTGAAAAGCTAATGCTACGATACGTAGACATCTGCAAACGCTATTTCCTAGCGAGGAAGTATCGCATTCACATTCATTTGAAGTGTAGACGAGGAATTCATAACACTTCGCAAATCATGTTATATCTTACCATGAAACATAGAAATGAGATACGATGTCGCGTTTTAAGAATCATATGAACTCTATTGCTACGATACGTCGACATCTACGAACGCTATTTCCTACCGAGGAAGTATCGCATTCACATTCATTTGAAGTGTAGACGAAGAATACATGACACTTCGCAAATCATATTACATCTTACCATGAAACATAGAAATGAGATGCGATATCGCGTTTTAAGAAGCATTAGAAAGCTATTGCTACGATACCTAGACATCTGCAAACGGTATTTCCGAGCGAGGAAGTATCGCATTCACATTCATTTGAAGTGTAGACGAGGAATACATGACACTTCGCAAATCATATTATATCTTACCATGAAACATAGAAATGAGATGCGATATCGAGTTTTAAGAAGCATTAGAAAGCTAGTGCTACGATACGTAGACATCTGCAAACTCTATTTCCTTGCTAGGTAGTGTCGCATTTACATTCATTTGAAGTATAGACAAGGAATACATGACACTTCGCAAATCATATTATATCTTACCATGAAACATAGAAATGAGATGCGATATCGCCTTTTAGGAATCATATGAATTCTATTGCTACGATACGTAGACATCTGCAATCGTTATTTCCTTGCAAGGAAGTGTCGCATTTACATTCATTTGAAGTGTAGGCGAGGAATTCATAACACTCCGCAATGAGTATTACATCCTATCATGAAACATGGAAATGAGATGCGATATCTCGTTTTAAGAAGCATTTGAACTCTATTGCTTCGATACGTAGACATCTGCAAACGCTATTTCCTTGCTAGGAAGTGTCGCATTTACATTCATTTGAAGTATAGACAAGGAATACATGACACTTCGCAAATCATATTATATCTTACCATGAAACATAGAAATGAGATGCGATATCGCGTTTTAAGGAGCATTAGATATCTACTTCTACGATACGTAGACATCTGCAAACGCTATTTCTTTGCAAGGAAGTGTCACATTTACATTCATTTGAAGTGTAGACGAGGAATACATGACACTTCGCAAATCATATTATATCTTACCATGAAACATAGAAATGAGATGCGATATCGCGTTTTAAGAAGCATTAGAACTTTATCGCTACCATACGTAGACATCTGCAGACGCTATTTCCTAGCAAGGAAGTGTCGCATTTACATTCATTTGAAGTGTAGACGAGGAATACATGACACTTCGCAAATCATATTATATCTTACCATGAAACATAGAAATGAGATGCGATATCGCGTTTTAAGAAACATTAGAAAGCTAGTGCTACGATACGTAGACATCTGCAAACTCTATTTCCTTGCTAGGTAGTGTCGCATTTACATTCATTTGAAGTATAGACAAGGAATACATGACACTTCGCAAATCATATTATATCTTACCTTGAAACATAGAAATGAGATGCGATATCGCGTTTTAAGGAGCATTAGATATCTACTTCTACGATACGTAGACATCTGCAAACGCTATTTCTTTGCAAGGAAGTGTCGCATTTACATTCATTTGAAGTGTAGACGAGGAATACATGACACTTCGCAAATCATATTATATCTTACCATGAAACATAGAAATGAGTTGCGATATCGCGTTTTAAGAAGCATTAGAAAGCTATTGCTACAAATACGTAGACATCTGCAGACGCTATTTCCTAGCAAGGAAGTGTCGCATTTACATTCATTTGAAGTGTAGACGAGGAATACGTGACACTTCGCAAATCATATTATATCTTACCATGAAACATAGAAATGGGATGCGATATCGCGTTTTAAGAAGCATTAGATATCTACTGCTACGATACGTAGACATCTGCAAACGCTATTTCTTTGCAAGGAAGTGTCGCATTTACATTCATTTGTAGTGTAGACGAAGAATACATAACACTTCGCAAATCATATTATATCTTACTATGAAACATAGAAATGAGATGCGATATCGCGTTTTAAGAAGCATTAGAAAACTATTGCTACGATAGGTAGACATTTGCAAACGCTATTTCCTGGCAAGGAGGAGTCGCATTTACATTCACTTGAAGTGTAGAGGAGGAATACATAACACTTCGCAAATCATATTACATCTTACCATGAAACATAGAAATGAGATGCGATATCGCGTTTAAGAAGCATTAGAACTCTATTGCTACGATACCTAGACATCTGCAGACGCTATTTCCTAGCAAGGAAGTTTCGCATTTACATTCATTTGAAGTGTAGACGAGGAATACATGACACTTCACTAATCATATTATATCTTACCATGAAACATAGAAATGAGATGCGATATCGCGTTTTAAGAAGCATTAGAACTCTATCGCTCCGATACGTAGACATCTGCAGACGCTATTTCCTAGCAAGGAAGTGTCGCATTTACATTCATTTGAAGTGTAGACGAGGAATACATAACACTTCGCAAATCATATTATATCTTCCCATGAAACATAGAAATGAGTTGCGATATCTCGTTTTAAAGGATCATATGAACTCTATTGCTACGATACGTAGACATCTGCAAACGCTATTTCCTAGCGAGGAAGTGACGCAGTCACATTCATTTGAAGTGTAGACGAGGAATACATGACACTTCGCAAATCATATTATATCCTACCATGAATCATAGAAATGTGATGCGATATCGCGTTTTAAGAAGCATTAGAACACTATTGCTTCTATAGGTAGACATTTGCAAACGCTATTTCCTGGCAAGGAAGTGGTCGCATTTACATTCATTTGAAGTGTAGAGGAGGAATACATAACACTTCGCAAATCATATTATATCTTACCATGAAACATAGAAATGAGATGTGATATCGCGTTTTAAGAAGCATTAGAACTCTATTGCTACGATACCTAGACATCTGCAGACGCTATTTCCTAGCAAGGAAGTGTCGCATTTACATTCATTTGAAGTGTAGTGGAGGAATACATAACACTTCGCAAATCGTATTATATCTTAGCATGAAACATAGAAATGAGATGCGATATCGCGTTTTAGGAATCATATGAATTCTATTGCTACGATACCTAGACGTCTGCTAACGCTATTTCCTAGCGAGGAAGTATCGCATTCACATTCATTTGAAGTGTAGACGAGGAATACATGACACTTCGCAAATCATATTACATCTTACCATGAAACATAGAAATGAGATGCGATATCGCGTTTTAAGAAGCATTAGAACTTTATCGCTACCTTACGTAGACATCTGCAGACGCTATTTCCTAGCAAGGAAGTGTCGCATTTTACATTCATTTGAAGTGTAGACGAGGCATACATGACACTTCGCAAATCATATTATATCTTACCATGAAACATAGAAATGAGATGCGATATCGCGTTTTAAGAAACATTAGAAAGCTAGTGCTACGATACGTAGACATCTGCAAACTCTATTTCCTTGCTAGGTAGTGTCGCATTTACATTCATTTGAAGTATAGACAAGGAATACATGACACTTCGCAAATCATATTATATCTTACCTTGAAACATAGAAATGAGATGCGATATCGCGTTTTAAGGAGCATTAGATATCTACTTCTACGATACGTAGACATCTGCAAACGCTATTTCTTTGCAAGGAAGTGTCGCATTTACATTCATTTGAAGTTAGACGAGGAATACATGACACTTCGCAAATCATATTATATCTTACCATGAAACATAGGAATGAGTTGCGATATCGCGTTTTTAAGAAGCATTAGAAAGCTATTGCTACAATACGTAGACATCTGCAGACGCTATTTCCTAGCAAGGAAGTTTCGCATTTACATTCATTTGAAGTGTAGACGAGGAATACGTGACACCTTCGCAAATCATATTATATCTTACCATGAAACATAGAAATGGGATGCGATATCGCGTTTTAAGAAGCATTAGATATCTACTGCTACGATACGTAGGCATCTGCAAACGCTATTTCTTTGCAAGGAAGTGTCGCATTTACATTCATTTGTAGTGTAGACGAAGAATACATAACACTTCGCAAATCATATTATATCTTACTATGAAACATAGAAATGAGATGCGATAATCGCGTTTTAAGAAGCATTAGAAAACTATTGCTACGATAGGTAGACATTTGCAAACGCTATTTCCTGGCAAGGAGGTGTCGCATTTACATTCACTTGAAGTGTAGAGGAGGAATACATAACACTTCGCAAATCATATTACATCTTACCATGAAACATAGAAATGAGATGCGATATCGCGTTTAAAGAAGCATTAGAACTCTATTGCTACGATACCTAGACATCTGCAGACGCTATTTCCTAGCAAGGAAGTTTCGCATTTACATTCATTTGAAGTGTAGACGAGGAATACATGACACTTCACTAATCATATTATATCTTACCATGAAACATAGAAATGAGATGCGATATCGCGTTTTAAGAAGCATTAGAACTCTATCGCTACGATACGTAGACATCTGCAGACGCTATTTCCTAGCAAGGAAGTGTCACATTTACATTCATTTGAAGTGTAGACGAGGAATACATAACACTTCGCAAATCATATTATATCTTCCCATGAAACATAGAAATGAGGTGCGATATCGCGTTTTAAGGATCATATGAACTCTATTGCTACGATACGTAGACATCTGCAAACGCTATTTCCTAGCGAGGAAGTGACGCAGTCACATTCATTTGAAGTGTAGACGAGGAATACATGACACTTCGCAAATCATATTATATCCTACCATGAAACATAGAAATGTGATGCGATATCGCGTTTTAAGAAGCATTAGAACACTATTGCTTCTATAGGTAGACATTTGCAAACGCTATTTCCTGGCAAGGAAGTGTCGCATTTACATTCATTTTAAGTGTAGAGGAGGAATACATAACACTTCGCAAATCATATTATATCTTACCATGAAACATAGAAATGAGATGTGATATCGCGTTTTAAGAAGCATTAGAACTCTATTGCTACGATACCTAGACATCTGCAGACGCTATTTCCTAGCAAGGAAGTGTCGCATTTACATTCATTTGAAGTGTAGTGGAGGAATACATAACACTTCGCAAATCATATTATATCTTAGCATGAAACATAGAAATGAGATGCGATATCGCGTTTTAGGAATCATATGAATTCTATTGCTACGATACGTAGACATCTGCAATCGTTATTTCCTTGCAAGGAAGTGTCGCATTTACATTCATTTGAAGTGTAGGCGAGGAATTCATAACACTTCGCAATGAGTATTACATCCTATCATGAACATGGAAATGAGATGCGATATCTCGTTTTAAGAGCATTTGAACTCTATTGCTTCGATACGTAGACATCTGCAAACGCTATTTCCTTGCTAGGAAGTGTCGCATTTACATTCATTTGAAGTGTAGACGAGGAATAGAAGACACTTCGCAAATCATATTATATCTTACCATGAAACATAGAAATGAGATGCGATATCGCGTTTTAAGAAGCATTAGAAAGCTAGTGCTACGATACGTAGACATCTGCAAACGCTATTTCCTTGCTAGGAAGTGTCGCATTTACATTCATTTGAAGTATAGACAAGGAATACATAACACTTCGCAAATCATATTATATCTTACCATGAAACATAGAAATGAGATGCGATATCGCGTTTTAAGAAGCATTAGAACTCTAATGTTACGATACCTAGACATCTGCAGACGCTATTTCCTAGCAAGGAAGTGTCGCATTTACATTCATTTGAAGTGTAGACGAGGAATACATGACAATTCGCAAATCATATTATATCTTACCATGAAACATAGAAATGAGATGCGATATCGCGTTTTAAGAAGCATTAGAAAGCTATTGCTACGATACGTAGACATCTGCAAACGCTATTTCCTAGCGAGGAAGTATCGCATTCACATTCATTTGAAGTGTAGACGAGGAATACATAACACTTCGCAAATCATATTATATCTTACCATGAAACATAGAAATGAGATGCGATATCGCGTTTTAAGAAGCATTAGAACTCTAATGTTACGATACCTAGACATCTGCAGACGCTATTTCCGAGCAAGGAAGTGTCGCATTTACATTCATTTGAAGTGTAGACGAGGAATACATGACACTTCGCAAATCACATTATATCTTACCATGAAACATAGAAATGAGATGCGATATCGAATTTTAAGAAGCATTAGAAAGCTAATGCTACGATACGTAGACATCTGCAAACGCTATTACCTTGCTAGGAAGTTTCGCATTTACATTCATTTGAAGTGTAGACGAGGAATACATGACACTTCGCAAAACATATTATATCTTACCATGAAACATAGAAATGAGATGCGATATCGCGTTTTAAGAAGCATTAGAACCCTATCGCTAGTATACGTAGACATCTGCAGACGCTATTTCCTAGCAAGGAAGTGCCGCATTTACATTCATTTGAAGTGTAGACGAGGAATACATGACACTTCGCAAATCATATTATATCTTGCCATGAAACACTGAAATGAGATGCGATATCGCGTTTTAAGAAGCATTAGAAATCTATTGCTACGATACGTAGACATCTGCAAACGCTATTTCCTAGCGAGGAAGTGTTGTATTCGCATTCATTTGAAGTGTAGACGAGGAATACATAACACTTCGCAAATCATATTATATCTTACCATGAAACATAGAAATGAGATGCGATATCGCGTTTTAAGAAGCATTAGAACTCTAATGTTACGATACCTAGACATCTGCAGACGCTATTTCCGAGCAAGGAAGTGTCGCATTTACATTCATTTGAAGTGTAGACGAGGAATACATGACACTTCGCAAATCATATTATATCTTACCATGAAACATAGAAATGAGATGCGATATCGAATTTTAAGAAGCATTAGAAAGCTAATGCTACGATACGTAGACATCTGCAAACGCTATTACCTTGCTAGGAAGTTTCGCATTTACATTCATTTGAAGTGTAGACGAGGAATACATGACACTTCGCAAAACATATTATATCTTACCATGAAACATAGAAATGAGATGCGATATCGCGTTTTAAGAAGCATTAGAACCCTATCGCTAGTATACGTAGACATCTGCAGACGCTATTTCCTAGCAAGGAAGTGTCGCATTTACATTCATTTGAAGTGTAGACAAGGAATACATGACACTTCGCAAATCATATTATATCTTGCCATGAAACACTGAAATGAGATGCGATATCGCGTTTTAAGAAGCATTAGAAATCTATTGCTACGATACGTAGACATCTGCAAACGCTATTTCCTAGCGAGGAAGTGTTGTATTCGCATTCATTTGAAGTGTAGACGAGGAATACATAACACTTCGCAAATCATATTATATCTTACCATGAAACATAGAAATGAGATGCGATATCGCCTTTTAGGAATCATATGAATTCTATTGCTACGATACGTAGACATCTGCAATCGTTATTTCCTTGCAAGGAAGTGTCGCATTTACATTCATTTGAAGTGTAGGCGAGGAATTCATAACACTTCGCAATGAGTATTACATCCTATCATGAAACATGGAAATGAGATGCGATATCTCGTTTTAAGAAGCATTTGAACTCTATTGCTTCGATACGTAGACATCTGCAAACGCTATTTCCTTGCTAGGAAGTGTCGCATTTACATTCGTTTGAAGTATAGACAAGGAATACATGACACTTCGCAAATCATATTATATCTTACCATGAAACATAGAAATGAGATGCGATATCGCGTTTTAAGGAGCATTAGATATCTACTTCTACGATACGTAGACATCTGCAAACGCTATTTCTTTGCAAGGAAGTGTCACATTTACATTCATTTGAAGTGTAGACGAGGAATACATGACACTTCGCAAATCATATTATATCTTACCATGAAACATAGAAATGAGATGCGATATCGCGTTTTAAGAAGCATTAGAAAGCTAGTGCTACGATACGTAGACATCTGCAAACGCTATTTCCTTGCTAGGAAGTGTCGCATTTACATTCATTTGAAGTATAGACAAGGAATACATAACACTTCGCAAATCATATTATATCTTACCATGAAACATAGAAATGAGATGCGATATCGCGTTTTAAGAAGCATTAGAACTCTAATGTTACGATACCTAGACATCTGCAGACGCTATTTCCGAGCAAGGAAGTGTCGCATTTACATTCATTTGAAGTGTAGACGAGGAATACATGACACTTCGCAAATCATATTATATCTTACCATGAAACATAGAAATGAGATGCGATATCGAATTTTAAGAAGCATTAGAAAGCTAATGCTACGATACGTAGACATCTGCAAACGCTATTACCTTGCTAGGAAGTTTCGCATTTACATTCATTTGAAGTGTAGACGAGGAATACATGACACTTCGCAAAACATATTATATCTTACCATGAAACATAGAAATGAGATGCGATATCGCGTTTTAAGAAGCATTAGAACCCTATCGCTAGTATACGTAGACATCTGCAGACGCTATTTCCTAGCAAGGAAGTGTCGCATTTACATTCATTTGAAGTGTAGACGAGGAATACATGACACTTCGCAAATCATATTATATCTTACCATGAAACATAGAAATGAGTTGCGATATCGCGTTTTAAGAAGCATTAGAAAGCTATTGCTACAATACGTAGACATCTGCAGACGCTATTTCCTAGCAAGGAAGTGTCGCATTTACATTCATTTGAAGTGTAGACGAGGAATACGTGACACTTCGCAAATCATATTATATCTTACCATGAAACATAGAAATGGGATGCGATATCGCGTTTTAAGAAGCATTAGATATCTACTGCTACGATACGTAGACATCTGCAAACGCTATTTCTTTGCAAGGAAGTATCGCATTTACATTCATTTGTAGTGTAGACGAAGAATACATAACACTTCGCAAATCATATTATATCTTACTATGAAACATAGAAATGAGATGCGATATCGCGTTTTAAGAAGCATTAGAAAACTATTGCTACGATAGGTAGACATTTGTAAACGCTATTTCCTGGCAAGGAGGTGTCGCATTTACATTCACTTGAAGTGTAGAGGAGGAATACATAACACTTCGCAAATCATATTACATCTTACCATGAAACATAGAAATGAGATGCGATATCGCGTTTAAGAAGCATTAGAACTCTATTGCTACGATACCTAGACATCTGCAGACGCTATTTCCTAGCAAGGAAGTTTCGCATTTACATTCATTTGAAGTGTAGACGAGGAATACATGACACTTCACTAATCATATTATATCTTACCATGAAACATAGAAATGAGATGCGATATCGCGTTTTAAGAAGCATTAGAACTCTATCGCTGCGATACGTAGACATCTGCAGACGCTATTTCCTAGCAAGGAAGTGTCGCATTTACATTCATTTGAAGTGTAGACGAGGAATACATAACACTTCGCAAATCATATTATATCTTCCCATGAAACATAGAAATGAGATGCGATATCGCGTTTTAAGGATCATATGAACTCTATTGCTACGATACGTAGACATCTGCAAACGCTATTTCCTAGCGAGGAAGTGACGCAGTCACATTCATTTGAAGTGCAGACGAGGAATACATAACACTTCGCAAATCATATTATATCTTACCATGAAACATAGAAATGAGATGCGATATCGCGTTTTAAGAATCATATGAACTCTATTGCTACGATACGTAGACATCTGCAAACGCTATTTCCAAGCCAGGAAGTGTCGCATATACATTAATTTGAAGTGTAGACGAGGAATACATAACTCTTCGCAAATCATATTACATCTTACCATGAAACATAGAAATGAGATGCGATATCGCGTTTTAAGAATCATTAGAACTCTAATGTTACGATACCTAGACATCTGCAGACGCTATTTCCTAGCAAGGAAGTGTCGCATTTACATTCATTTGAAGTGTAGACGTGGAATACATGACACTTCGCAAATCATATTATACCTTACCATGAAACATAGAAATGAGATGCGATATCGCGTTTTAAGAAGCATTAGAAAGCTATTGCTACGATACCTAGACATCTGCAGACGCCATTTCCTAGCAAGGAAGTGTCGCATTTACATTCATTTGAAGTGTAGACGAGGAATACATAACACTTCGCAAATCATATTATATCTTACCATGAAACATAGAAATGAGATGCGATATCGCGTTTTAAGGAGCATTAGATATCTACTTCTACGATACGTAGACATCTGCAAACGCTATTTCTTTGCGAGGAAGTGTCGCATTTACATTCATTTGAAGTGTAGACGAGGAATACATAACACTTCGCAAATCATATTATATCTTAGCATGAAACATAGAAATGAGATGCGATATCGCGTTTTAGGAATAATGTGAATTCTATTGCTACGATACGTAGACATCTGCAAACGCTATTTCCTTGCTAGGAAGTGTCGCATTTACATTCATCTGAAGTATAGACAAGGAATACATGACACTTCGCAAATCATATTATATCTTACCTTGAAACATAGAAATGAGATGCGATATCGCGTTTTAAGGAGCATTAGATATCTACTTCTACGATACGTAGACATCTGCATACGCTATTTCTTTGCAAGGAAGTGTCGCGTTTACATTCATTCTAAGTGTAGACGAGGAATACATAACACTTCGTAAATCATATTATATCTTACCATGAAACATAGAAATGAGATGCGATATCGCGTTTTAAGAAGCATTAGAACTCTAATGTTACGATACCTAGACATCTGCAGACGCTATTTCCTAGCAAGGAAGTGTCGCATTTACATTCATTTGAAGTGTAGACGAGGAATACATGACAATTCGCAAATCATATTATATCTTACCATGAAACATAGAAATGAGATGCGATATCGCGTTTTAAGGAGCATTAGATATCTACTTCTACGATACGTAGACATCTGCAAACGCTATTTCTTTGCAAGGAAGTGTCACATTTACATTCATTTGAAGTGTAGACGAGGAATACATGACACTTCGCAAATCATATTATATCTTACCATGAAACATAGAAATGAGATGCGATATCGCGTTTTAAGAAGCATTAGAACTTTATCGCTACCATACGTAGACATCTGCAGACGCTATTTCCTATCAAGGAAGTGTCGCATTTACATTCATTTGAAGTGTAGACGAGGAATACATGACACTTCGCAAATCATATTATATCTTACCATGAAACATAGAAATGAGATGCGATATCGCGTTTTAAGAAGCATTAGATAGCTAGTGCTACGATACGTAGACATCTGCAAACGCTATTTCCTTGCTAGGAAGTGTCGCATTTACATTCATTTGAAGTATAGACAAGGAATACATGACACTTCGCAAATCATATTATATCTTACCATGAAACATAGAAATGAGATGCGATATCGCGTTTTAAGGAGCATTAGATATCTACTTCTACGATACGTAGACATCTGCAAACGCTATTTCCTTGCAAGGAAGTGTCGCATTTACTTTCATTTGAATCGTAGACGAGGAATGCATAACACTTCGCAATGAATATTATATCTTATCATGAAACATAGATATGAGATGCAATATCTCGTTTTAAGAAGCATTAGAACTCTGTTGCTACGATACCCAGACATTTGCAGACGCTATTTCCGAGCAAGGAAGTGTCGCATTTACATTCATTTGAAGTGTAGACGAGGAATACATGACACTTCGCAAATCATATTATATCTTACCATGAAACATAGATATGAGATGCGATATCGCGTTTAAGAAGCATTAGAACTCTATTGCTACGATACCTAGACATCTGCAGACGCTATTTCCTAGCAAGGAAGTTTCGCATTTACATTCATTTGAAGTGTAGACGAGGAATACATGACACTTCACTAATCATATTATATCTTACCATGAAACATAGAAATGAGATGCGATATCGCGTTTTAAGAAGCATTAGAACTCTATCGCTGCGATACGTAGACATCTGCAGACGCTATTTCCTAGCAAGGAAGTGTCGCATTTACATTCATTTGAAGTGTAGACGAGGAATACATAACACTTCGCAAATCATATTATATCTTCCCATGAAACATAGAAATGAGATGCGATATCGCGTTTTAAGGATCATATGAACTCTATTGCTACGATACGTAGACATCTGCAAACGCTATTTCCTAGCGAGGAAGTGACGCAGTCACATTCATTTGAAGTGCAGACGAGGAATACATAACACTTCGCAAATCATATTATATCTTACCATGAAACATAGAAATGTGATGCGATATCGCGTTTTAAGGAGCATTAGATATCTACTTCTACGATACGTAGACATCTGCAAACGCTATTTCTTTGCAAGGAAGTGTCGCATTTACATTCATTTGAAGTGTAGACGAGGAATACATAACACTTCGCAAATCATATTATATCTTAGCATGAAACATAGAAATGAGATGCGATATCGCGTTTTAAGAAGCATTAGATAGCTAGTGCTACGATACGTAGACATCAGCAATCGTTATTTCCTTGCAAGGAAGTGTCGCATTTACATTCATTTGAAGTGTAGGCGAGGAATTCATAACACTTCGCAATGAGTATTACATCCTATCATGAAACATGGAAATGAGATGCGATATCTCGTTTTAAGAAGCATTTGAACTCTATTGCTTCGATACGTAGACATCTGCAAACGCTATTTCCTAGAGAGGAAGTGACGCATTCACATTCATTTGAAGTTTAGACAAGGAATACATGACACTTCGCAAATCATATTATATATTACCATGAAACATAGAAATGAGATGCGATATCGCGTTTTAAGAAGCATTAGAACTCTATTGCTACGATACCTAGACATCTGCAGACGCTATTTCCTAGCAAGGAAGTGTCGCATTTACATTCATTTGAAGTGTAGTGGAGGAATACATAACACTTCGCAAATCATATTACATCTTACCATGAAACATATAAATGAGAGGCGATATCGCGTTTTAAGAAGCATTAGAACTCTAATGTTACGATACCTAGACATCTGCAGACGCTATTTCCTAGCAAGGAAGTGTCGCATTTACATTCATTTGAAGTGCAGACGAGGAATACATGACACTTCGCAAATCATATTACATCTTACCATGAAACATATAAATGAGATGCGATATCGCGTTTTAAGAAGCATTAGAACTCTAATGTTACGATACCTAGACATCTGCAGACGCTATTTCCTAGCAAGGAAGTTTCGCATTTACAATCATTTGAAGTGTAGACGAGGAATACATGACACTTCGCAAATCATATTATATCTTACCATGAAACATAGATATGAGATGCGATATCGCGTTTTAAGAAGCATTAGAAAGCTAGTGCTACGATACGTAGACATCTGCAAACGCTATTTCCTTGCAAGGAAGTTTCGCATTTACATTCATTTGAAGTGTAGACGAGGAATACATGACACTTCGCAAATCATATTATATCTTACCATGAAACATAGAAATGAGATGCGATATCGCGTTTTAAGAAGCATTAGATATCTACTGCTACGATACGTAGACATCTGCAAACGCTATTTCTTTGCAAGGAAGTGTCGCATTTACATTCATTTGAAGTGTAGACGAGGAATACATAACACTTCGCAAATCATATTATATCTTACTATGAAACATAGAAATGAGATGCGATATCGCGTTTTAAGAAGCATTAGAACTCTAATGTTACGATACCTAGACATCTGCAGACGCTATTTCCTAGCAAGGAAGTGTCGCATTTACATTCATTTGAAGTGTAGACGAGGAATACATAACACTTCGCAAATCATATTGTATCTGCCCATGAAACATAGAAATGAGATGCGATATCGCGTTTTAAGGATCATATGAACTATATTGCTACGATACGTAGGCATCTGCAATCGCTATTTCCTAGCGAGGAAGTGACGCATTCACATTCATTTGAAGTGTAGACGAGGAATACATGACACTTCGCAAATCATATTATATCCTACCATGAAACATAGAAATGTGATGCGATATCGCGTTTTAAGAAGCATTAGAAAACTATTGCTACGATAGGTAGACATTTGCAAACGCTATTTCCTGCCAAGGAGGTGTCGCATTTACATTCATTTGAAGTGTAGAGGAGGAATACATAACACTTCGCAAATCATATTACATCTTACCATGAAACATAGAAATGAGATGCGATATCGCGTTTAAGAAGCATTAGAACTCTATTGCTACGATACCTAGACATGTGCAGACGCTATTTCCTAGCAAGGAAGTTTCGCATTTACATTCATTTGAAGTGTAGACGAGGAATACATGACACTTCGCAAATCATATTATATCTTACCATGAAACATAGAAATGAGATGCGATATCGCGTTTTAAGAAGCATTAGAAAGCTATTGCTACGATACCTAGACATCAGCAGACGCCATTTCCTAGCAAGGAAGTGTCGCATTTACATTCATTTGAAGTGTAGACGAGGAATACATAACACTTCGCAAATCATATTACATCTTACCATGAAACATAGAAATGAGATGCGATATCGCGTTTAAGAAGCATTAGAACTCTATTGCTACGATAGGTAAACATCTGCAAACGATATTTCCTTGCAAGGAAGTGTCGCATTTACATTCATTTGAAGTGTAGACGAGGAATACATGACACTTCGCAAATCATATTATATCTTACCATGAAACATAGAAATGAGATGCGATATCGCGTTTTAAGAAGCATTAGAAATCTATTGCTACGATACGTAGACATCTGCAAACGCTATTTCCAAGCGAGGAAGTGTTGTATTCGCATTCATTTGAAGTGTTGACGAGGAATACATAACACTTCGCAAATCATATTATATCTTACCATGAAACATAGAAATGAGATGCGATATCGCCTTATAGGAATCATATGAATTCTATTGCTACGATACGTAGACATCTGCAATCGTTATTTCCTTGCAAGGAAGTGTCGCATTTACATTCATTTGAAGTGTAGGCGAGGAATTCATAACACTTCGCAATGAGTATTACATCCTATCATGAAACATGGAAATGAGATGCGATATCTCGTTTTAAGAAGCATTTGAACTCTATTGCTTCGATACGTAGACATCTGCAAACGCTATTTCCTTGCTAGGAAGTGTCGCGTTTACATTCATTTGAAGTATAGACAAGGAATACATGACACTTCGCAAATCATATTATATCTTACCATGAAACATAGAAATGAGATGCGATATCGCGTTTTAAGAAGCATTAGAAAGCTATTGCTACGATACCTAGACATCTGCAAACGCTATTTCCGAGCGAGGAAGCATCGCATTCACATTCATTTGAAGTGTAGACGAGGAATACATGGCACTTCGCAAATCATATTATATCCTACCATGAAACATAGAAATGAGATGCGATATCGCGTTTTAAGAAGCATTAGAACACTATTGCTACTATAGGTAGACATTTGCAAACGCTATTTCCTTGCTAGGAAGTTTCGCATTTACATTCATTTGAAGTGTAGACGAGGAATACATGACACTTCGCAAAACATATTATATCTTACCATGAAACATAGAAATGAGATGCGATATCGCGTTTTAAGAAGCATTAGAACTCTATCGCTAGTATACGTAGACATCTGCAGACGCTATTTCCTAGCAAGGAAGTGTCGCATTTACATTCATTTGAAGTGTAGACGAGGAATACATGACACTTAGCAAATCATATTATATCTTACCATGAAACACTGAAATGAGATGCGATATCGCGTTTTAAGAAGCATTAGAAATCTATTGCTACGATACGTAGACATCTGCAAACGCTATTTCCTTGCAAGGAAGTGTCGCATTTACATTCATTTGAAGTGCAGACGAGGAATACATAACACTTCGCAAATCTTATTATATCTTACCATGAAACATAGAAATGAGATGCGATATCGCGTTTGAAGAAGCATTAGAACTCTATTGCTACGATAGGTAAACATCTGCAAACGCTATTTCCTTGCAAGGAAGTGTCGCATTTACATTCATTTGAAGTGTAGACGAGGAATACATAACACTTCGCAAATCATATTATATCTTACCATGAAACATAGAAATGAAATGCGATATCGCGTTTTAAGAAGCATTAGAAATCTATTGCTACGATACGTAGACATCTGCAAACGCTATTTCCTAGCGAGGAAGTGTTGTATTCGCATTCATTTGAAGTGTAGACGAGGAATACATAACACTTCGCAAATCATATTATATCTTACCATGAGACATAGATATGAGATGCGATATCGCGTTTTAAGAAGCATTAGAAAGCTAATGCTACGATACGTAGACATCTGCAAACGCTATTTCCTAGCGAGGAAGTATCGCATTCACATTCATTTGAAGTGTAGACGAGAAATACATAACACTTCGCAAATCATGTTATATCTTACCATGAAACATAGAAATGAGATACGATGTCGCGTTTTAAGAATCATATGAACTCTATTGCTACGATACGTAGACATCTGCAAACGCTATTTCCGAGCGAGGAAGCATCGCATTCACATTCATTTGAAGTGTAGACGAGGAATACATGGCACTTCGCAAATCATATTATATCCTACCATGAAACATAGAAATGAGATGCGATATCGCGTTTTAAGAAGCATTAGAACACTATTGCTACTATAGGTAGACATTTGCAAACGCTATTTCCTTGCTAGGAAGATTCGCATTTACATTCATTTGAAGTGTAGACGAGGAATACATGACACTTCGCAAAACATATTATATCTTACCATGAAACATAGAAATGAGATGCGATATCGCGTTTTAAGAAGCATTAGAACTCTATCGCTAGTATACGTAGACATCTGCAGACGCTATTTCCTAGCAAGGAAGTGTCGCATTTACATTCATTTGAAGTGTAGACGAGGAATACATGACACTTAGCAAATCATATTATATCTTACCATGAAACACTGAAATGAGATGCGATATCGCGTTTTAAGAAGCATTAGAAATCTATTGCTACGATACGTAGACATCTGCAAACGCTATTTCTTTGCAAGGAAGTGTCACATTTACATTCATTTGAAGTGTAGACGAGGAATACATGACACTTCGCAAATCATATTATATCTTACCATGAAACATAGAAATGAGATGCGATATCGCGTTTTAAGAAGCATTAGAACTCTATTGCTGCGATACCTAGACATCTGCAGACGCTATTTCCTAGCAAGGAAGTTTCGCATTTACATTCATTTGAAGTGTAGTGTCACGTCCGGCGAAACTATTTTCCGTTGCTCCGGAGGCTTTACGACACGAGCCTATTTTCGGAAATTCGGTCCGCGGAAACGCGTTAAGACCGGGTCCGACAATTTCGGCTGACGCGACACTAGCGAAAACACTGGCGATAATAAGGGAAAGACCCTACCTTTCGATGACTTCTCTCTCGATCTGTACGTAGAAACGGCGTCGAGGATCGTTCGCTGGGATCGTAGCGGAGCTCGGTCGGTTGGCTGCTACGGAAATCTCGATCAGTCGCCAGCGAAGAGGAGGACGGCAGTCGGAATTCAGCGGTGATGCAGAGGAACCAGCGGTGATAATAGCAGCTTCAGCTGCGAATGTGGCAGAATCGGCGTGATGCGTCGTGGTGCCTGGATCGGAAGCGTCGACGGTCGCTTCGGAAAGCGGCGGCTGGGCTGGTGCGAAAGCAGGTCGCTGGTATACGAGGACTCTCGGAACGTCCTCCAAATATTCACGCACAAGTGATCGTAAGAAATTCTTTCTACCCGCACGTCGAGTTCTTCGCAAACCGGAAGCACGAGTCATTCACCAGGTTTTTCTGTACTTTCGACTAAGATCTGAAGGATAAGCGGCGGTCCGCTCTATCTCAACGTCACAAAGCCGATTTCTATACTCCTTCAAGGTGATGAAGAGCAACCCCAGTTGTATGGAAGAACCCGTGAAGGAATTCGTAGTTAAATGTAATGTTAAAAGTAGAACTAGTATTATAAACACTTGATAAAATTAATGGATATGGAAATATTAGACTTGGTAAAAGAACTTGTACTTGGATGTAGTAACAGTAAAATAAAATATATTCTAAGTTAAAGTATACAAGAACTGGAATTATTCTAAGACTAAGATTAAGTTAAAATGGAAATAGAAACGCGATGCCTGAACCCCACATTGAGGCGGCTAGAACTAGAAGTTTCGACTAATCGGTAGGAGATCTCGAGTCAGAGTGTCGCTCTGGAGACGCGTCTCGGACCTCCTCGGTTCGCGAGGCGCTACGGTCGCGGACGCTTGTGGTAGGGAGATCGCGGTCCCGCGAGTGGGGGACTCGCGTCTCGTGGAGGGGAGCTCGCGGTCCAGCGAGTGGGGACTCGCGGCTCGTGGTGGGGCTAGCGGCGCATGTCGCTGGCCGGACGCATCTTACGCGTTTGACTTATGAGCTAATACAATATGGGCTTAGAATTATGTGTGTGTTGTTTGTGTCTTACATTCGTGTCGTGTATAACTTAGATCTAGGAATTCTTATATAAAGATATATGCGTCATGATATAGTATGTATGTACTAGCTTAGAAGTAATATACAGGTTCTAGCAGATCCTGTTCCCGGAATTGGAAAAGTCCCCATTCAGGTGATGGGCTGCGGCTACGTCTTCCTGCAGGACGGAATCCTCGGTGCGAGGGAGATAGGGCTGCCTGTCCTTGGTGCGGGCGAGACAGGTATACTCGGCGGTGCGAGTGAGACAATGGTGCCTGGTGCGAGCGAGACAGGTATACTCGGCGGTGCGAGTGAGGTAGCGGAACTTGGTGAGCGCGTGCAGGTATGCGCGCGCGAAAACTTCCAGTTGCTGGTTCTGCAGACCAGTTTGGCTGGTTGCATGCGTCCAGGGGTTGATGCTGGGGGGTGCGAGGAGGTTGATGGGTGGCAGGCGGTACGCCTGACGTCACACCTCCCCCCATTGAAAAAGAATTTCGGCAATGCCGAAATCTCTGGACTGTAGTTGGTTCGTTGCGTTGTCTCGTTCGAATGGCCGATTGTGGGTGGATGCTTTCCTTTCCATGGCCTTTGTCCTGTCTTCGTTCTCGTGAGTCCTCTGAATACAGAGAGTGCAGTGGATGCTGCGGTTGCAGCGGATGTTGCGGATACTGCGAATGTTGCGGACACGGTGGATGCTGTGGTTGCAGCGGATACTGTGTTGTTGATGTGCTGGCCCTATTGCGTGGCACTACACTGGGGGCACTTATTTCACTTTGCTCTTTTGACGAGTCCTTAGGGGTATCTTTTACATATAGTTTATCATGATTTTCAGTTTTTGTGTTTGGGGTGCACTGTACACTAGCACTGATTTCATTGTTCGTACTTTTGATCATGCTTACAGTGTTTTTCTGCAAACGCTTGCAGATTTTCAGCTTATTACTATGTACTATCTTAGGTCTACCTTTTATATTAATCTTAACATTATGGTTGCTTAGAACTTCCAAGACTTTGTATGGGCCTGTGTACTGGGACTGGAATTTATGTTTCAGTGGTTCTCGAAGTAAGTACACCCATTGCCCTACTTGGAATTTCTGTACATTCAACTTCTTATCATAATAGAATTTGGCACGGACTTTCGCTCCGTCGAGATTTTGTTTTGCGATTTCTTGCGACGTTCTTATTCGGTCTGTTAATTCGTCGAGGTAATTGGCATATGATTCATTTTCTGATGTATCGCGGAACGGTATTGATGAGGGGAGTCTGGCGATCTTACCGTATACGAGCTCGTACGGAGTGTATCGTGTACCTTCGTGCGTACTCGTGTTATATGAGAGCATCGCGAATGGGAGCCATTTCTCCCAGTTGTTACGATTACCGATAAATTGCTTTAAGTACTCTGCGAGTACGTGATGTGACCTTTCGACAGAGCCATTGGTCTGAGGGTGAAATGCTGTTGTCTTAAATTGTTGGATTTTGAACCTTTTCGCGATCGTTTTCATCAGTGAATTAATAAAGTTTGAGCCCTGATCCGTAAGGATACCTTTGGGACATCCGAATTGACATATGAATTGAGTTATAAAGGCGTCGGCGATGTCTACGGCTGTGGTTCGTTTGAGTGGAATGGCCAGGGAATATTTAGTTAGGAGGCATTGTATGGTGAGAATGTTATTGAATCCGTCTGGAGTTGGAGGTAAGGGACCCATAACATCCATAGATATTTTCTCGAAAGCGGTGCCGGGAGTGTCTGTAAGCGTAAGGGGTTGTCGTGTCTTTACTCGTGTTAGTTTTTGTTTTTGACATTGGTCGCAGTTTTCTATGTATGTTTGTATGTCCGTTTTCATGTTAGGCCAAAAATGTCTTTCGCGTATTCTAGAGTAAGTTTTATTTATTCCTTTATGTCCACCGATTGGCGTGTCATGATTCTCCCGGATTATTTGCTGTCTTTGCTCTGGTGGTGGGATTTGTACTAAACCTTGACAAACGGTTATTTGTACGTTTGACTCGAAAAATAGATCTAGTAAGATTCTTTTAATTTGTAAAAATGCTACGGTTCCTATTGCGCCCTGAGAGATACTAAATGTTTGAATTTGGAGCTCTGTAACGACATCGTATAGTGATCTCAATGCTTCTAATAGTATTTCGTTGTCTATTCCCTTTTTCTCATGTTCGGTTACTGGTAATGAGATTTGGTAATAACCGCCGTTTTCGTTCACTTTAGCTCTCGCTAGTGTGATGTGGTCCCTATGTTGAAAGAATTTGTCCAATTTTTGAAGTTCTAGGGCGCCTCGATCATATGGGCGGCCTCCCTTGGTTATGAAAATGACTAGGTTATCGCGGCGTGCTGCAATGGGGTCCCTAGTCGGTACAAATAGTGGGCGTTGACGTACGTTCGAGTCGTTGTTACTTGTCGGTAATTCCGCGGGTGATGTCGATAAAGTAGGTTGTCTTTCTTCTGTCGGTCGGTAAGAAGTACTGATGTTTTCGGAAGAGGATACTGGCGTTGGAGGTGGTGCAAGAAGATTTGAAGACGAGGATGGTCGACGGATATCGAAAAGATCGTCCTCGGAATCTATGGGATTGGAAATTGGTTGGACTGTGACGGGATTGCGAGACAACGCGTCAGCGTTCATATTTATCTTTCCCGGTTTATAAACTATTTCGTATTCATATTCAGCTAATTTAAGACGCCAACGGATTAATCTACTTGATGGATCCTTTACCGAATTCATCCAAACTAGTGGCCTGTGATCGGTCACCAGCTTGAATGACTTACCGTATATGTATGGCCTGAAGAAATGTACCGCGTATATAATCGCCAGACACTCCTTTTCAATTGTTGAGTAATTCCTCTCAGCGCTATTTAATAATCGAGAGGTATAGGCGATTGGTAGATCTCTTCCTATTGGGCCTTGACTTAACACGGCGCCAATTGCGTCGGCGGATGCATCTGATGTTATTATAAATGGTTTGGTAAAGTCGGGGTATTGTAATATTGGCGCTTCGCAGAGCATATCACGGAGTGTTACAAACGCGTCTTCGTGGTTATTACGCCATATAAATTTTGCATCCTTTTTTAACAAATTAGTCAACGGTTTAGCCAGTGCAGAAAAATTCGCAATGAATCGGCGGTAGTAGCCGGCGAGACCTAGAAATTGTTTCACCTGTTTCGGATTTTGCGGTCTTGGGAAATCTTTTACGGCGCGAACTTTGTTTGGGTCTGGTTTGACGCCATTTTCACTGATAACGTGACCTAGGTAATTGACTTCTCGACGCAAGAATTCGCATTTGTCCGGTTGTAATACGAGGTTAGCGGCTCGTAGTCGCTCCGCGAGTTTGTTGAATTTTGTCTTATGTTCCTGTAATGAGCTAGCGTAAAGGACGATATCGTCTAAATAAACGAACATTTCGTTTCCTTGCAGTCCGGTCAGCACACTATCCATAAGCCGTTGGAACGTGGCTGGGGCATTGCGTAATCCGAATGGCATTCGTTGGAATTCAAAATGTCCGTGTGGGGTGGAAAACGCGGTTTTCGCGGCATCAGAAGGATGCATCGGAATCTGGTGGAAACCACTGGCCAGATCAAAAGTGCTAAAGTATTTTGCACTGCCCAGTTGGTCCAGAATTTCCGTTATGCAGGGGAGAGGGTATGCATCGGCAATTGATCGTTCGTTTAATCCGCGGTAATCAATTACGACGCGCCACCTCTTGTTTCCTGCGGAATCCGGTTTTTTAGGAACAACCCAGAGCGGGGAATTGTATGGCGATTTGGAAGGCTTAATGATTTCATCGTTTAGAAGTTGCTCTATTTGTTTTTGTATCTCCTGCTTATGAATCGGTGGAAATCTATATTGCTTAACGTTAACCGGTTGATCATTGACTGTTGGAATGCGATGAGACGTAACATTAGTATACCCTAATTTGTCGCCGGGTAAGTGGAACAAGTCTTGCGTGTCGAAAATTAATTTGTGGATGTCGTTTCTCTCTTCCTCGTTGAGGTGGTCGAGACGCAAAGCGGAGACTATCTTATCGAACCTGGTTTCGGGTTGCGTAGCACTTGAGACGTTTCGTTTTATCGCTGGTTTCGAATTTCGCGTGAGAATATCGGCGTACGTTGGTTTGTTTATGTTCCCTGCTCTGGAGTTCGTAGGAATGGTTTTATCTTTTATACCATGGTGTTGAATATTTACTCGACGGTTCGAGTGTCTATTGGTATTTGAAAAAAAATCTGTGGGTTTTTGAGACTCGGTGTTGGCAGATTTAGCGTAATTGGATGCAGTGTTTTGTACTTTTGGATCTGGAAATGTCTTTTTCGAGTCGGAATTGGAAAACAGAGGATACAGAGATGGATTTAGCTTTTGTATTGAATCGGATACAGGGAGAGGATCTATGTATACGCTAGGTACAGGGATCGTTACCTCGCTATCGGTAGCGTTAATTATACGCGTTACCGCGTATCCTCTTCGGACACGAACAATTGCGTTTCCGAAGTATACTCCCTTCGCGAGTTGAATTCTGGGGATAATTCCTTGTTCGACGTCAGAGTTAATTACCCGGACGCGTATGCCGGAATTTGTTCGCGGAGGAAGTATTATATTTTCTATAATATCCTTTTGGCTTGCGAACGGTATACGGTTACCGTGCCAAAGGATGTACTTATTCTTAAAAGATATATCTGCATCCGCGCAGAAACTAGAGCCTAAAATACCGGCGGTTTTAATTGGGAAATTAGAGCTTACAACGTTAAATGGTATGTCGCGCGAAAATATTTGTAAGGTGACCGTTCCTAGCGTGGCCACGGTGCCTTCGGTAACCCCGGTGATCGTTAATTGTTCGGCTCGGTTTACCTGAATATTTTCCCTAAGGGCGTTCTCTTTAATTACGTTAATTTCAGCTCCCGTATCTATCATCATAATCACGGATTGCGTTAGAGACTTTGAGTTAATTACTACTGTCGGGACGCTGGTCTTGCCGGTGATATTTACAGCGGCTCTATGTTTTCTATCTCCTCGTGGTCTTTCGTTAACGCGAGAACATGTCTTTTGAATGCGGCCTCGCGTACCGTCTCGCGGCTGGTTGGGAGGCCGTTCGCGTTTCCCTGTTGCGGGCGGATATTATTTTCGATCGCTCTATTGTTAATAGCGTTGTTAAATTGACGCTTTCGGCACTCCTCTATCGTATGGCCTGAAAATTTGCAGTACCTGCACACGAGTCCGGAGCGGTCACGGGGCGCGTATTGACCGCGCGGCGGTCCCGTTACTTGGGGTTTTTCCTCGCGATAGCGGCGTACGTCCCTCGGTGGTTCCTCGCGAGGGTAAGTAATGGACGGTCTAGGGCTATTGTCATTATACCTGCATTCGCGCGTGGTATGGTTTCTACTGTTACATTTACTACATGAAATACCGGTATGATGTTCGAAGGTTGGTGTTTCGTTACGGGGACGCGGAACAACGAGCCTTTCCTTGTCCAATTCGTAACGACGGTAAAGCTCCTTCGCATGGGCAAACGCATCATTAAGGGATTCGTAAATTCGAGAATTCATAGACAACCTTATCTCGGGGATCAGTCCATCGCAAAAACATCTTAGAGCGAGTGCATCTATTCCCGAGCGCGAATTGATAAGTTCGATCGCGTCATAGCGTTCACAGTCGATCGCGGCGTTCCTTAAATCTTTGATACGACCGATAAAATCAAGAATGTGTTCGTTGGGGCGCATAAACGTATTTGTTAATTCGCCACGGTAATGGTCTGTCGACTTAGTAGACCCGAAAACTGCGCGCAATATATCCCCTAATTGTCTAATTGTAGTGCAAGCCTCGTCCTCGACGGCCAGGTATGCGCGACCCCTCAGTCTATTAATAATAACCTTGGTAAGGGACGGTTCGCTTTCGGGTGAAACTAACTCCTTCGCCCGTTTGCAAGCACGGATAAATTGTAATACCGATATATTCTTTCCGTCAAATATTGGAACGCTTTCTATTGCTTCGCGAAATGAAAGCTTATCTGTTTGAGGCGTTAATACTTCTGATGCGGACGATGCAAATGTATGCGTACGCGGTGTACCCAAAGAGATAGCTTCGGCGTTGCTAGGTTGACTGGCGCGTATAGAATCTAATTCTTGGCGTAATAAATCAATCTGTCGGCTTAAATGAGCTATCGTTTGATCCTTATCGTGGTTTGCGGATGTCGAGGGTATAGGATTTGCGGGCGCGGCGGCGGCGTCTGTGGCGACCGCATCGTGAAATTCAAGAGTTCGGCGGTGTTCTGTTTCGTTCGCGGCGTCTCTTTGGAGTTGTAATCGCGTGCGTTTCGTTGGCGTGCGCGTTGCCATGGCTGTTCACGTACCTTTACAGCGGAATTTCCGAAAGGTAAGCGCGATAATCCCACCGCTGTCACCAAGTTTATGTCACGTCCGGCGAAACTATTTTCCGTTGCTCCGGAGGCTTTACGACACGAGCCTATTTTCGGAAATTCGGTCCGCGGAAACGCGTTAAGACCGGGTCCGACAATTTCGGCTGACGCGACACTAGCGAAAACACTGGCGATAATAAGGGAAAGACCCTACCTTTCGATGACTTCTCTCTCGATCTGTACGTAGAAACGGCGTCGAGGATCGTTCGCTGGGATCGTAGCGGAGCTCGGTCGGTTGGCTGCTACGGAAATCTCGATCAGTCGCCAGCGAAGAGGAGGACGGCAGTCGGAATTCAGCGGTGATGCAGAGGAACCAGCGGTGATAATAGCAGCTTCAGCTGCGAATGTGGCAGAATCGGCGTGATGCGTCGTGGTGCCTGGATCGGAAGCGTCGACGGTCGCTTCGGAAAGCGGCGGCTGGGCTGGTGCGAAAGCAGGTCGCTGGTATACGAGGACTCTCGGAACGTCCTCCAAATATTCACGCACAAGTGATCGTAAGAAATTCTTTCTACCCGCACGTCGAGTTCTTCGCAAACCGGAAGCACGAGTCATTCACCAGGTTTTTCTGTACTTTCGACTAAGATCTGAAGGATAAGCGGCGGTCCGCTCTATCTCAACGTCACAAAGCCGATTTCTATACTCCTTCAAGGTGATGAAGAGCAACCCCAGTTGTATGGAAGAACCCGTGAAGGAATTCGTAGTTAAATGTAATGTTAAAAGTAGAACTAGTATTATAAACACTTGATAAAATTAATGGATATGGAAATATTAGACTTGGTAAAAGAACTTGTACTTGGATGTAGTAACAGTAAAATAAAATATATTCTAAGTTAAAGTATACAAGAACTGGAATTATTCTAAGACTAAGATTAAGTTAAAATGGAAATAGAAACGCGATGCCTGAACCCCACATTGAGGCGGCTAGAACTAGAAGTTTCGACTAATCGGTAGGAGATCTCGAGTCAGAGTGTCGCTCTGGAGACGCGTCTCGGACCTCCTCGGTTCGCGAGGCGCTACGGTCGCGGACGCTTGTGGTAGGGAGATCGCGGTCCCGCGAGTGGGGGACTCGCGTCTCGTGGAGGGGAGCTCGCGGTCCAGCGAGTGGGGACTCGCGGCTCGTGGTGGGGCTAGCGGCGCATGTCGCTGGCCGGACGCATCTTACGCGTTTGACTTATGAGCTAATACAATATGGGCTTAGAATTATGTGTGTGTTGTTTGTGTCTTACATTCGTGTCGTGTATAACTTAGATCTAGGAATTCTTATATAAAGATATATGCGTCATGATATAGTATGTATGTACTAGCTTAGAAGTAATATACAGGTTCTAGCAGATCCTGTTCCCGGAATTGGAAAAGTCCCCATTCAGGTGATGGGCTGCGGCTACGTCTTCCTGCAGGACGGAATCCTCGGTGCGAGGGAGATAGGGCTGCCTGTCCTTGGTGCGGGCGAGACAGGTATACTCGGCGGTGCGAGTGAGACAATGGTGCCTGGTGCGAGCGAGACAGGTATACTCGGCGGTGCGAGTGAGGTAGCGGAACTTGGTGAGCGCGTGCAGGTATGCGCGCGCGAAAACTTCCAGTTGCTGGTTCTGCAGACCAGTTTGGCTGGTTGCATGCGTCCAGGGGTTGATGCTGGGGGGTGCGAGGAGGTTGATGGGTGGCAGGCGGTACGCCTGACGTCACAGTAGACGAGGAATACACGACACTTCGCAAATCATATTATATCTTACTATGAAACATAGAAATGAGATGCGATATCGCGTTTTAAGAAGCATTAGAAAACTATTGCTACGATAGGTAGACATTTGCAAACGCTATTTCCTGCCAAGGAGGTGTCGCATTTACATTCATTTGAAGTGTAGACGAGGAATACATGACACTTCGCAAATCATATTATATCTTACCATGAAACATAGAAATGAGATGCGATATCGCGTTTTAAGAAGCATTAGAAAGCTAGTGCTACGATACGTAGACATCTGCAAACTCTATTTCCTTGCTAGGTAGTGTCGCATTTACATTCATTTGAAGTATAGACAAGGAATACATAACACTTCGCAAATCATATTATATCTTACCATGAAACATAGAAATGAGATGCGATATCGCGTTTTAGGAATCATATGAACTCTATTGCTACGATACGTCGACATCTACGAACGCTATTTCCTACCGAGGAAGTATCGCATTCACATTCATTTGAAGTGTAGACGAAGAATACATGACACTTCGCAAATCATATTACATCTTACCATGAAACATAGAAATGAGATGCGATATCGCGTTTTAAGAAGCATTAGAAAGCTATTGCTACGATACCTAGACATCTGCAAACGCTATTTCCGAGCGAGGAAGTATCGCATTCACATTCATTTGAAGTGTAGACGAGGAATACATGGCACTTCGCAAATCATATTATATCCTACCATGAAACATAGAAATGAGATGCGATATCGCGTTTTAAGAAGCATTAGAAAACTATTGCTACGATAGGTAGACATTTGCAAACGCTATTTCCTGGCAAAGAGGTGTCGCATTTACATTCATTTGAAGTGTAGAGGAGGAATACATAACACTTCGCAAATCATATTACATCTTACCATGAAACATAGAAATGAGATGCGATATCGCGTTTAAGAAGCATTAGAACTCTGTTGCTGCGATACCTAGACATCTGCAGACGCTATTTCCGAGCAAGGAAGTGTCGCATTTACATTCATTTGAAGTGTAGACGAGGAATACATGACACTTCGCAAATCATATTATATCTTACCATGAAACATAGAAATGAGTTGCGATATCGCGTTTTAAGAAGCATTAGAAAGCTATTGCTACAATACGTAGACATCTGCAGACGCTATTTCCTAGCAAGGAAGTGTCGCATTTACATTCATTTGAAGTGTAGACGAGGAATACGTGACACTTCGCAAATCATATTATATCTTACCATGAAACATAGAAATGGGATGCGATATCGCATTTTAAGAAGCATTAGATATCTACTGCTACGATACGTAGACATCTGCAAACGCTATTTCTTTGCAAGGAAGTGTCGCATTTACATTCATTTGTAGTGTAGACGAAGAATACATAACACTTCGCAAATCATATTATATCTTACTATGAAACATAGAAATGAGATGCGATATCGCGTTTTAAGAAGCATTAGAAAACTATTGCTACGATAGGTAGACATTTGCAAACGCTATTTCCTGGCAAGGAGGTGTCGCATTTACATTCATTTGAAGTGTAGAGGAGGAATACATAACACTTCGCAAATCATATTACATCTTACCATGAAACATAGAAATGAGATGCGATATCGCGTTTAAGAGGCATTAGAACTCTATTGCTACGATACCTAGACATCTGCAGACGGTATTTCTTAGCAAGGAAGTTTCGCATTTACATTCATTTGAAGTGAAGACGAGGAATACATGACACTTCACTAATCATATTATATCTTACCATGAAACATAGAAATGAGATGCGATATCGCGTTTTAAGAAGCATTGGAACTCTATCGCTACGATACGTAGACATCTGCAGACGCTATTTCCTAGCAAGGAAGTGTCGCATTTACAGTCATTTGAAGTGTAGACGAGGAATACATAACACTTCGCAAATCATATTATATCTTACCATGAAACATAGAAATGAGATGCGATATCGCGTTTTAAGGAGCATTAGATATCTACTTCTACGATACGTAGACATCTGCAAACGCTATTTCTTTGCAAGGAAGTGTCACATTTACATTCATTTGAAGTGTAGACGAGGAATACATAACACTTTGCAAACCATATTATATCTTACCATGAAACATAGAAATGAGATGCGATATCGCGTTTTAAGAAGCATTAGAACTCTATCCCTAGTATACGTAGACATCTGCAGACGCTATTTCCTAGCAAGGAAGTGTCGCATTTACATTCATTTGAAGTGTAGACGAGGAATACATAACACTTTGCAAACCATATTATATCTTACCATGAAACATAGAAATGAGATGCGATATCGCGTTTTAAGAAGCATTAGAACTTTATCGCTACCATACGTAGACATCTGCAGACGCTATTTCCTAGCAAGGAAGTGTCGCATTTACATTCATTTGAAGTATAGACAAGGAAAACATGACACTTCGCAAATCATATTATATCTTACCATGAAACATAGAAATGAGATGCGATATCGCGTTTTAAGGAGCATTAGATATCTACTTCTACGATACGTGGACATCTGCAAACGCTATTTCTTTGCAAGGAAGTGTCGCATTTACATTCATTTGAAGTGTAGACGAGGAATACATAACACTTCGCAAATCATATTATATCTTACCATGAAACATAGAAATGAGATGCGATATCGCCTTTTAGGAATCATATGAGTTCTATTGCTACGATACGTAGACATCTGCAATCGTTATTTCCTTGCAAGGAAGTGTCGCATTTACATTCATTTGAAGTGTAGGCGAGGAATTCATAACACTTCGCAATGAGTATTACATCCTATCATGAAACATGGAAATGAGATGCGATATCTCGTTTTAAGAAGCATTTGAACTCTATTGCTCCGATACGTAGACATCTGCAAACGCTATTTCCTTGCTAGGAAGTGTCGCATTTACATTCATTTGAAGTATAGACAAGGAATACGTGACACTTCGCAAATCATATTATATCTTACCATGAAACATAGAAATGAGATGCGATATCGCGTTTTAAGAAGCATTAGAAAGCTAGTGCTACGATACGTAGACATCTGCAAACTCTATTTCCTTGCTAGGTAGTGTCGCATTTACATTCATTTGAAGTATAGACAAGGAATACATGACACTTCGCAAATCATATTATATCTTACCTTGAAACATAGAAATGAGATGCGATATCGCGTTTTAAGGAGCATTAGATATCTACTTCTACGATACGTAGACATCTGCAAACGCTATTTCTTTGCAAGGAAGTGTCGCATTTACATTCATTTGAAGTGTAGACAAGGAATACATAACACTTCGCAAATCATATTATATCTTACCATGAAACAAGAAATGAGATGCGATATCTCGTTTTAAGAAGCATTAGAACTCTGTTGCTGCGATACCTAGACATCTGCAGACGCTATTTCCGAGCAAGGAAGTGTCGCATTTACATTCATTTGAAGTGTAGACGAGGAATACATGACACTTCGCAAATCATATTATATCTTACCATGAAACATAGAAATGAGTTGCGATATCGCGTTTTAAAAAGCATTAGAAAGCTATTGCTACAATACGTAGACATCTGCAGACGCTATTTCCTAGCAAGGAAGTGTCGCATTTACATTCATTTGAAGTGTAGACGAGGAATACGTGACACTTCGCAAATCATATTATATCTTACCATGAAACATAGAAATGGGATGCGATATCGCATTTTAAGAAGCATTAGATATCTACTGCTACGATACGTAGACATCTGCAAACGCTATTTCTTTGCAAGGAAGTGTCGCATTTACATTCATTTGTAGTGTAGACGAAGAATACATAACACTTCGCAAATCATATTATATCTTACTATGAAACATAGAAATGAGATGCGATATCGCGTTTTAAGAAGCATTAGAAAACTATTGCTACGATAGGTAGACATTTGCAAACGCTATTTCCTGGCAAGGAGGTGTCGCATTTACATTCATTTGAAGTGTAGAGGAGGAATACATAACACTTCGCAAATCATATTACATCTTACCATGAAACATAGAAATGAGATGCGATATCGCGTTTAAGAGGCATTAGAACTCTATTGCTACGATACCTAGACAACTGCAGACGCTATTTCCTAGCAAGGAAGTTTCGCATTTACATTCATTTGAAGTGTAGACGAGGAATACATGACACTTCACTAATCATATTATATCTTACCATGAAACATAGAAATGAGATGCGATATCGCGTTTTAAGAAGCATTGGAACTCTATCGCTACGATACGTAGACATCTGCAGACGCTATTTCCTAGCAAGGAAGTGTCGCATTTACAGTCATTTGAAGTGTAGACGAGGAATACATAACACTTCGCAAATCATATTATATCTTACCATGAAACATAGAAATGAGATGCGATATCGCGTTTTAAGGAGCATTAGATATCTACTTCTACGATACGTAGACATCTGCAAACGCTATTTCTTTGCAAGGAAGTGTCACATTTACATTCATTTGAAGTGTAGACGAGGAATACATAACACTTTGCAAACCATATTATATCTTACCATGAAACATAGAAATGAGATGCGATATCGCGTTTTAAGAAGCATTAGAACTTTATCGCTACCATACGTAGACATCTGCAGACGCTATTTCATAGCAAGGAAGTGTCGCATTTACATTCATTTGAAGTGTAGACGAGGAATAGAAGACACTTCGCAAATCATATTATATCTTACCATGAAACATAGAAATGAGATGCGATATCGCGTTTTAAGAAGCATTAGAAAGCTAGTGCTACGATACGTAGACATCTGCAAACGCTATTACCTTGCTAGGAAGTGTCGCATTTACATTCATTTGAAGTATAGACAAGGAATACATGACACTTCGCAAATCATATTATATCTTACCATGAAACATAGAAATGAGATGCGATATCGCGTTTTAAGAAGCATTAGAACTCTAATGTTACGATACCTAGACATCTGCAGACGCTATTTCCGAGCAAGGAAGTGTCGCATTTACATTCATTTGAAGTGTAGACGAGGAATACATGACACTTCGCAAATCATATTATATCTTACCATGAAACATAGATATGAGATGCGATATCGCGTTTTAAGAAGCATTAGAAAGCTAGTGCTACGATACGTAGACACCTGCAAACGCTATTTCCTTGCTAGGAAGTGTCGCATTTACATTCATTTGAAGTATAGACAAGGAATACATGACACTTCGCAAATCATATCATGTCTTACCATGAAACATAGAAATGAGATGCGATATCGCGTTTTAAGGAGCATTAGATATCTACTTCTACGATACGTAGACATCTGCAAACGCTATTTCTTTGCAAGGAAGTGTCGCATTTACATTCATTTGAAGTGTAGACGAGGAATACATAACACTTCGCAAATCATATTATATCTTACCATGAAACATAGAAATGAGATGCGATATCGCGTTTTAAGAAGCATTAGAACTTTATCGCTACCATACGTAGACATCTGCAAACGCTATTTCCTTGCTAGGAAGTGTCGCATTTACATTCATTTGAAGTGTAGGCTAGGATTTCATAACACTTCGCAATGAGTATTACATCCTATCATGAAACATGGAAATGAGATGCGATATCTCGTTTTAAGAAGCATTTGAACTCTATTGCTTCGATACGTAGACATCTGCAAACGCTATTTCCTTGCTAGGAAGTGTCGCATTTACATTCATTTGAAGTATAGACAAGGAATACATGACACTTCGCAAATCATATTATATCTTACCATGAAACATAGAAATGAGATGCGATATCGCGTTTTAAGGAGCATTAGATATCTACTTCTACGATACGTAGACATCTGCAAACGCTATTTCTTTGCAAGGAAGTGTCACATTTACATTCATTTGAAGTGTAGACGAGGAATACATGACACTTCGCAAATCATATTATATCTTACCATGAAACATAGAAATGAGATGCGATATCGCGTTTTAAGAAGCATTAGAACTTTATCGCTACCATACGTAGACACCTGCAGACGCTATTTCCTAGCAAGGAAGTGTCGCATTTACATTCATTTGAAGTGTAGACGAGGAATACATGACACTTCGCAAATCATATTATATCTTACCATGAAACATAGAAATGAGATGCGATATCGCGTTTTAAGAAGCATTAGAAAGCTAGTGCTACGATACGTAGACATCTGCAAACTCTATTCCCTTGCTAGGTAGTGTCGCATTTACATTCAATTGAAGTATAGACAAGGAATACATGACACATCGCAAATCATATTATATCTTACCTTGAAACATAGAAATGAGATGCGATATCGCGTTTTAAGGAGCATTAGATATCTACTTCTACGATACGTAGACATCTGCAAACGCTATTTCTTTGCAAGGAAGTGTCGCATTTACATTCATTTGAAGTGTAGACGAGGAATACATAACACTTCGCAAATCATATTATATCTTACCATGAAACAAGAAATGAGATGCGATATCGCGTTTTAAGAAGCATTAGAACTCTGTTGCTGCGATACCTAGACATCTGCAGACGCTATTTCCGAGCAAGGAAGTGTCGCATTTACATTCATTTGAAGTGTAGACGAGGAATACATGACACTTCGCAAATCATATTATATCTTACCATGAAACATAGAAATGAGTTGCGATATCGCGTTTTAAGAAGCATTAGAAAGCTATTGCTACAATACGTAGACATCTGCAGACGCTATTTCCTAGCAAGGAAGTGTCGCATTTACATTCATTTGAAGTGTAGACGAGGAATACGTGACACTTCGCAAATCATATTATATCTTACCATGAAACATAGAAATGGGATGCGATATCGCGTTTTAAGAAGCATTAGATATCTACTGCTACGATACGTAGACATCTGCAAACGCTATTTCTTTGCAAGGAAGTGTCGCATTTACATTCATTTGTAGTGTAGACGAAGAATACTTCGCAAATAATATTGTATCTTACTATGAAACATAGAAATGAGATGCGATATCGCGTTTTAAGAAGCATTAGAAAACTATTGCTACGATAGGTAGACATTTGCAAACGCTATTTCCTGGCAAGGAGGTGTCGCATTTACATTCATTTGAAGTGTAGAGGAGGAATACATAACACTTCGCAAATCATATTATATCTTACCATGAAACATAGAAATGAGATGCGATATCGCGTTTTAAGAAGCATTAGAACTCTAATGTTACGATACCTAGACATCTGCAGACGCTATTTCCTAGCAAGGAAGTGTCGCATTTACATTCATTTGAAGTGTAGACGAGGAATACATGACAATTCGCAAATCATATTATATCTTACCATGAAACATAGAAATGAGATGCGATATCGCGTTTTAAGAAGCATTAGAAAGCTATTGCTACGATACGTAGACATCTGCAAACGCTATTTCCTAGCGAGGAAGTATCGCATTCACATTCATTTGAAGTGTAGACGAGGAATACATAACACTTCGCAAATCATGTTATATCTTACCATGAAACATAGAAATGAGATGCGATATCGCGTTTTATGAATCATATGAATTCCATTGTTACGATACCTAGACATCTGCAAACGCTATTTCCTAGCGAGGAAGTATCGCATTCACATTCATTTGAAGTGTAGACGAGGAATACATGACACTTCGCAAATCATATTACATCTTACCATGAAACATAGTAATGAGATGCGATATCGCGTTTTAAGAATCATATGAACTCTATTGCTACGATACGTAGACATCTGCAAACGCTATTTCCTTGCAAGGAAGTGTCGCATTTACTTTCATTTGAATCGTAGACGAGGAATGCATAACACTTCGCAATGAATATTATATCTTATCATGAAACATAGATATGATATGCAATATCTCGTTTTAAGAAGCATTAGAACTCTGTTGCTACGATACCCAGACATTTGCAGACGCTATTTCCGAGCAAGGAAGTGTCGCATTTACATTCATTTGAAGTGTAGACGAGGAATACATGACACTTCGCAAATCATATTATATCTTACCATGAAACATAGATATGAGATGCGATATCGCGTTTTAAGAATCATTAGAACTCTATTGCTGCGATACCTAGACATCTGAAGACGCTATTTCCTAGCAAGGAAGTTTCGCATTTACATTCATTTGAAGTGTAGACGAGGAATACACGACACTTCGCAAATCATATTACATCTTACCATGAAACATAGAAATGAGATGCGATATCGCGTTTTAAGAAGCATTAGAACTCTATTGCTACGATACCTAGACATCTGCAGACGCTATTTCCTTGCAAGGAAGTTTCGCATTTACATTGATTTGAAGTGTAGACGAGGAATACATGACACTTCGCAAATCATATTATATCTTACCATGAAACATAGAAATGAGATGCGATATCGCGTTTTAAGAACCATTAGAAATCTATTGCTGCGATACGTAGACATCTGCAAACGCTATTTCCTTGCTAGGAAGTGTCGCATTTACATTCACTTGATGTATAGACAAGGAATACATGACACTTCGCAAATCATGTTATATCTTACCATGAAACATAGAAATGAGATGCGATATCGCGTTTTATGAATCATATGAATTCTATTGCTACGATACCTAGACATCTGCAAACGCTATTTCCTAGCGAGGAAGTATCGCATTCACATTCATTTGAAGTGTAGACGAGGAATACATGACACTTCGCAAATCATATTACATCTTACCATGAAACATAGAAATGAGATGCGATATCGCGTTTTAAGAATCATATGAACTCTATTGCTACGATACGTAGACATCTGCAAACGCTATTTCCTTGCAAGGAAGTGTCGCATTTACTTTCATTTGAATCGTAGACGAGGAATGCATAACACTTCGCAATGAATATTATATCTTATCATGAAACATAGATATGAGATGCAATATCCCGTTTTAAGAAGTATTAGAACTCTGTTGCTACGATACCCAGACATTTGCAGACGCTATTTCCGAGCAAGGAAGTGTCGCATTTACATTCATTTGAAGTGTAGACGAGGAATACATGACACTTCGCAAATCATATTATATCTTACCATGAAACATAGATATGAGATGCGATATCGCTTTCTAAGAAGCATTAGAACTCTAATGTTACGATACCTAGACATCTGCAGACGCTATTTCCGAGCAAGGAAGTGTCGCATTTACATTCATTTGAAGTGTAGACGAGGAATACATGACACTTCGCAAATCATATTATATCTTACCATGAAACATAGATATGAGGTGCGATATCGCGTTTTAAGAAGCATTAGAAAGCTAGTGCTACGATACGTAGATATCTGCAAACGCTATTTCCTTGCTAGGAAGTGTCGCATTTACATTCATTTGAAGTATAGACAAGGAATACATGACACTTCGCAAATCATATTATATCTTACCTTGAAACATAGAAATGAGATGCGATATCGCGTTTTAAGGAGCATTAGATATCTACGTCTACGATACGTAGACATCTGCATACGCTATTTCTTTGTAAGGAAGTGTCGCGTTTACATTCATTCTAAGTGTAGACGAGGAATACATAACACTTCGCAAATCATATTATATCTTACCATGAAACATAGAAATGAGATGCGATATCGCGTTTTAAGAAGCATTAGAACTCTAATGTTACGATACCTAGACATCTGCAGACGCTATTTCCTAGCAAGGAAGTGTCGCATTTACATTCATTTGAAGTGTAGACGAGGAATACATGACAATTCGGAAATCATATTATATCTTACCATGAAACATAGAAATGAGATGCGATATCGCGTTTTAAGAAGCATTAGAAAGCTATTGCTACGATACGTAGACATCTGCAAACGCTATTTCCTAGCGAGGAAGTATCGCATTCACATTCATTTGAAGTGTAGACGAGGAATACATAACACTTCGCAAATCATGTTATATCTTACCATGAAACATAGAAATGAGATGCGATATCGCGTTTTATGAATCATATGAATTCTATTGCTACGATACCTAGACATCTGCAAACGCTATTTCCTAGCGAGGAAGTATCGCATTCACATTCATTTGAAGTGTAGACGAGGAATACATGACACTTCGCAAATCATATTACATCTTACCATGAAACATAGTAATGAGATGCGATATCGCGTTTTAAGAATCATATGAACTCTATTGCTACGATACGTAGACATCTGCAAACGCTATTTCCTTGCAAGGAAGTGTCGCATTTACTTTCATTTGAATCGTAGACGAGGAATGCATAACACTTCGCAATGAATATTATATCTTATCATGAAACATAGATATGAGATGCAATATCTCGTTTTAAGAAGCATTAGAACTCTGTTGCTACGATACCCAGACATTTGCAGACGCTATTTCCGAGCAAGGAAGTGTCGCATTTACATTCATTTGAAGTGTAGACGAGGAATACATGACACTTCGCAAATCATATTATATCTTACCATGAAACATAGATATGAGATGCGATATCGCGTTTTAAGAAGCATTAGAACTTTATCGCTACCATACGTAGACACCTGCAGACGCTATTTCCTAGCAAGGAAGTGTCGCATTTACATTCATTTGAAGTGTAGACGAGGAATACATGACACTTCGCAAATCATATTATATCTTACCATGAAACATAGAAATGAGATGCGATATCGCGTTTTAAGAAGCATTAGAAAGCTAGTGCTACGATACGTAGACATCTGCAAACTCTATTCCCTTGCTAGGTAGTGTCGCATTTACATTCAATTGAAGTATAGACAAGGAATACATGACACATCGCAAATCATATTATATCTTACCTTGAAACATAGAAATGAGATGCGATATCGCGTTTTAAGGAGCATTAGATATCTACTTCTACGATACGTAGACATCTGCAAACGCTATTTCTTTGCAAGGAAGTGTCGCATTTACATTCATTTGAAGTGTAGACGAGGAATACATAACACTTCGCAAATCATATTATATCTTACCATGAAACAAGAAATGAGATGCGATATCGCGTTTTAAGAAGCATTAGAACTCTGTTGCTGCGATACCTAGACATCTGCAGACGCTATTTCCGAGCAAGGAAGTGTCGCATTTACATTCATTTGAAGTGTAGACGAGGAATACATGACACTTCGCAAATCATATTACATCTTACCATGAAACATAGTAATGAGATGCGATATCGCGTTTTAAGAATCATATGAACTCTATTGCTACGATACGTAGACATCTGCAAACGCTATTTCCTTGCATGGAAGTGTCGCATTTACTTTCATTTGAATCGTAGACGAGGAATGCATAACACTTCGCAATGAATATTATATCTTATCATGAAACATAGATATGAGATGCAATATCTCGTTTTAAGAAGCATTAGAACTCTGTTGCTACGATACCCAGACATTTGCAGACGCTATTTCCGAGCAAGGAAGTGTCGCATTTACATTCATTTGAAGTGTAGACGAGGAATACATGACACTTCGCAAATCATATTATATCTTACCATGAAACATAGATATGAGATGCGATATCGCGTTTTAAGAATCATTAGAACTCTATTGCTGCGATACCTAGACATCTGAAGACGCTATTTCCTAGCAAGGAAGTTTCGCATTTACATTCATTTGAAGTGTAGACTAGGAATACACGACACTTCGCAAATCATATTACATCTTACCATGAAACATAGAAATGAGATGCGATATCGCGTTTTAAGAAGCATTAGAACTCTATTGCTACGATACCTAGACATCTGCAGACGCTATTTCCTTGCAAGGAAGTTTCGCATTTACATTGATTTGAAGTGTAGACGAGGAATACATGACACTTCGCAAATCATATTATATCTTACCATGAAACATAGGAATGAGATGCGATATCGCGTTTTAAGAACCATTAGAAATCTATTGCTGCGATACGTAGACATCTGCAAACGCTATTTCCTTGCTAGGAAGTGTCGCATTTACATTCACTTGATGTATAGACAAGGAATACATGACACTTCGCAAATCATGTTATATCTTACCATGAAACATAGAAATGAGATGCGATATCGCGTTTTATGAATCATATGAATTCTATTGCTACGATACCTAGACATCTGCAAACGCTATTTCCTAGCGAGGAAGTATCGCATTCACATTCATTTGAAGTGTAGACGAGGAATACATGACACTTCGCAAATCATATTACATCTTACCATGAAACATAGAAATGAGATGCGATATCGCGTTTTAAGAATCATATGAACTCTATTGCTACGATACGTAGACATCTGCAAACGCTATTTCCTTGCAAGGAAGTGTCGCATTTACTTTCATTTGAATCGTAGACGAGGAATGCATAACACTTCGCAATGAATATTATATCTTATCATGAAACATAGATATGAGATGCAATATCCCGTTTTAAGAAGCATTAGAACTCTGTTGCTACAATACCCAGACATTTGCAGACGCTATTTCCGAGCAAGGAAGTGTCGCATCTGCATTCATTTGAAGTGTAGACGAGGAATACATGACACTTCGCAAATCATATTATATCTTACCATGAAACATAGATATGAGATGCGATATCGCGTTCTAAGAAGCATTAGAACTCTATTGCTGCGATACCTAGACATCTGCAGACGCTATTTCCTAGCAAGGAAGTTTCGCATTTACATTCATTTGAAGTGTAGACGAGGAATACACGACACTTCGCAAATCATATTACATCTTACCATGAAACATAGAAATGAGATGCGATATCGCGTTTTAAGAAGCATTAGAACTCTATTGCTACGATACCTAGACATCTGCAGACGCTATTTCCTTGCAAGGAAGTTTCGCATTTACATTCATTTGAAGTGTAGACGAGGAATACATGACACTTCGCAAATCATATTATATCTTACCATGAAACATAGAAATGAGATGCGATATCGCGTTTTAAGAAGCATTAGAAATCTATTGCTGCGATACGTAGACATCTGCAAACGCTATTTCCTTGCTAGGAAGTGTCGCATTTACATTCACTTGAAGTATAGACAAGGAATACATGACACTTCGCAAATCATATTATATCTTACCATGAAACATAGAAATGAGATGCGATATCGCGTTTTAAGAAGCATTAGATATCTACTGCTACGATACGTAGACATCTGCAAACGCTATTTCTTTGCAAGGAAGTGTCGCATTTACATTCATTTGAAGTGTAGACGAGGAATACATAACACTTCGCAAATCATATTATATCTTACTATGAAACATAGAAATGAGATGCGATATCGCGTTTTAAGAAGCATTAGAAAACTATTGCTACGATAGGTAGACATTTGCAAACGCTATTTCCTAGCGAGGAAGAATCGCATTCACATTCATTTGAAGTGTAGACGAGGAATACATAACACTTCGCAAATCATGTTATATCTTACCATGAAACATCGAAATGTGATGCGATATCGCGTTTTAAGAATCATATGAACTCTATTGCTACGATACGTAGACATCTGCAAACGCTACTTCCTTGCAAGGAAGTGTCGCATTTACTTTCATTTGAATCGTAGACGAGGAATGCATAACACTTCGCAATGAATATTATATCTTACCATGAAACATAGAAATGAGATGCGATATCGCGTTCTAGGAATCACATGAATTCTATTGCTACGATACGTACACATCTGCAATCGTTATTTCCTTGCAAGGAAGTGTCGCATTTGCATTCATTTGAAGTGTAGGCAAGGAATTCATAACACTTCGCAATGAGTATTACATCCTATCATGAAACATGGAAATGAGATGCGATATCTCGTTTTAAGAAGCAATTGAACTCTATTGCTTCGATACGTAGACATCTGCAAACGCTATTTCCATGCTAGGAAGTGTCGCATTTACATTCATTTGAAGTATAGACAAGGAATACATGACACTTCGCAAATCATATTATATCTTACCATGAAACATAGAATTGAGATGCGATATGGCGTTTTAAGGAGCATTAGATATCTACTTCTACGATACGTAGACATCTGCAAACGCTATTTCTTTGCAAGGAAGTGTCGCATTTACATTCATTTGAAGTGTAGACGAGGAATACATAACACTTCGCAAACCATATTATATCTTACCATGAAACATAGAAATGAGATGCGATATCGCGTTTTATGAATCATATGAATTCTATTGCTACGATACCTAGACATCTGCAAACGCTATTTCCTAGCGAGGAAGTATCGCATTCACATTCATTTGAAGTGTAGACGAGGAATACATGACACTTCGCAAATCATATTACATCTTACCATGAAACATAGTAATGAGATGCGATATCGCGTTTTAAGAATCATATGAACTCTATTGCTACGATACGTAGACATCTGCAAACGCTATTTCCTTGCAAGGAAGTGTCGCATTTACTTTCATTTGAATCGTAGACGAGGAATGCATAACACTTCGCAATGAATATTATATCTTCTCATGAAACATAGATATGAGATGCAATATCTCGTTTTAAGAAGCATTAGAACTCTGTTGCTACGATACCCAGACATTTGCAGACGCTATATCCGAGCAAGGAATTGTCGCATTTACATTCATTTGAAGTGTAGACGAGGAATACATGACACTTCGCAAATCATATTATATCTTACCACGAAACATAGATATGAGATGCGATATCGCGTTTTAAGAAGCATTAGAACTCTATTGCTGCGATACCTAGACATCTGCAGACGCTATTTCCTAGCAAGGAAGTTTCGCATTTACATTCATTTGAAGTGTAGACGAGGAATACACGACACTTCGCAAATCATATTATATCTTACCATGAAACATAGAAATGAGATGCTATATCGCGTTTTAAGAACCATTAGAAATCTATTGCTGCGATACGTAGACATCTGCAAACGCTATTTCCTTGCTAGGAAGTGTCGCATTTACATTCACTTGAAGTATAGGCAAGGAATACATGACACTTCGCAAATCATGTTATATCTTACCATGAAACATAGAAATGAGATGCGATATCGCGTGTTATGAATCATATGAATTCTATTGCTACGATACCTAGACATCTGCAAACGCTATTTCCTAGCGAGGAAGTATCGCATTCACGTTCACTTGAAGTGTAGACGAGGAATACATGACACTTCGCAAATCATATTACATCTTACCATGAAACATAGTAATGAGATGCGATATCGCGTTTTAAGAATCATATGAACTCTATTGCTACGATACGTAGACATCTGCAAACGCTATTTCCTTGCAAGGAAGTGTCGCATTTACTTTCATTTGAATCGTAGACGAGGAATGCATAACACTTCGCAATGAATATTATATCTTCTCATGAAACATAGATATGAGATGCAATATCTCGTTTTAAGAAGCATTAGAACTCTGTTGCTACGATACCCAGACATTTGCAGACGCTATTTCCGAGCAAGGAAGTGTCGCATTTACATTCATTTGAAGTGTAGACGAGGAATACATGACACTTCGCAAATCATATTATATCTTACCATGAAACATAGATATGAGATGCGATATCGCGTTTTAAGAAGCATTAGAACTCTATTGCTGCGATACCTAGACATCTGCAGACGCTATTTCCTAGCAAGGAAGTTTCGCATTTACATTCATTTGAAGTGTAGACGAGGAATACACGACACTTCGCAAATCATATTATATCTTACCATGAAACATAGAAATGAGATGCTATATCGCGTTTTAAGAACCACTAGAAATCTATTGCTGCGATACGTAGACATCTGCAAACGCTATTTCCTTGCTAGGAAGTGTCGCATTTACATTCACTTGAAGTATAGACAAGGAATACATGACACTTCGCAAATCATGTTATATCTTACCATGAAACATAGAAATGAGATGCGATATCGCGTTTTAAGAAGCATTAGATATCTACTGCTACGATACGTAGACATTTGCAAACGCTATTTCCTGGCAAGGAAGTGTCGCATTTACATTCATTTGAAGTGTAGAGGAGGAATACATTACACTTCGCAAATCATATTATATCTTACCATGAAACAGATATGAGATGCGTTATCGCGTTTTATGAAGCATTAGAAAGCTAATGCTACGATACGTAGACATCTGCGAACGCTATTTCCTAGCGAGGAAGAATCGCATTCACATTCATTTGAAGTGTAGACGAGGAATACATAACACTTCGCAAATCATGTTATATCTTACCATGAAACATAGAAATGAGATGCGATATCGCGTTTTATGAATCATATGAATTCTATTGCTACGATACCTAGACATCTGCAAACGCTATTTCCTAGCGAGGAAGTATCGCATTCACATTCATTTGAAGTGTAGACGAGGAATACATGACACTTCGCAAATCATATTACATCTTACCATGAAACATAGTAATGAGATGCGATATCGCGTTTTAAGAATCATATGAACTCTATTGCTACGATACGTAGACATCTGCAAACGCTATTTCCTTGCAAGGAAGTGTCGCATTTACTTTCATTTGAATCGTAGACGAGGAATGCATAACACTTCGCAATGAATATTATATCTTATCATGAAACATAGATATGAGATGCAATATCTCGTTTTAAGAAGCATTAGAACTCTGTTGCTACGATACCCAGACATTTGCAGACGCTATTTCCGAGCAAGGAAGTGTCGCATTTACATTCATTTGAAGTGTAGACGAGGAATACATGACACTTCGCAAATCATATTATATCTTACCATGAAACATAGATATGAGATGCGATATCGCGTTTTAAGAAGCATTAGAACTTTATCGCTACCATACGTAGACACCTGCAGACGCTATTTCCTAGCAAGGAAGTGTCGCATTTACATTCATTTGAAGTGTAGACGAGGAATACATGACACTTCGCAAATCATATTATATCTTACCATGAAACATAGAAATGAGATGCGATATCGCGTTTTAAGAAGCATTAGAAAGCTAGTGCTACGATACGTAGACATCTGCAAACTCTATTCCCTTGCTAGGTAGTGTCGCATTTACATTCAATTGAAGTATAGACAAGGAATACATGACACATCGCAAATCATATTATATCTTACCTTGAAACATAGAAATGAGATGCGATATCGCGTTTTAAGGAGCATTAGATATCTACTTCTACGATACGTAGACATCTGCAAACGCTATTTCTTTGCAAGGAAGTGTCGCATTTACATTCATTTGAAGTGTAGACGAGGAATACATAACACTTCGCAAATCATATTATATCTTACCATGAAACAAGAAATGAGATGCGATATCGCGTTTTAAGAAGCATTAGAACTCTGTTGCTGCGATACCTAGACATCTGCAGACGCTATTTCCGAGCAAGGAAGTGTCGCATTTACATTCATTTGAAGTGTAGACGAGGAATACATGACACTTCGCAAATCATATTACATCTTACCATGAAACATAGTAATGAGATGCGATATCGCGTTTTAAGAATCATATGAACTCTATTGCTACGATACGTAGACATCTGCAAACGCTATTTCCTTGCAAGGAAGTGTCGCATTTACTTTCATTTGAATCGCAGACGAGGAATGCATAACACTTCGCAATGAATATTATATCTTATCATGAAACATAGATATGAGATGCAATATCTCGTTTTAAGAAGCATTAGAACTCTGTTGCTACGATACCCAGACATTTGCAGACGCTATTTCCGAGCAAGGAAGTGTCGCATTTACATTCATTTGAAGTGTAGACGAGGAATACATGACACTTCGCAAATCATATTATATCTTACCATGAAACATAGATATGAGATGCGATATCGCGTTTTAAGAATCATTAGAACTCTATTGCTGCGATACCTAGACATCTGAAGACGCTATTTCCTAGCAAGGAAGTTTCGCATTTACATTCATTTGAAGTGTAGACGAGGAATACACGACACTTCGCAAATCATATTACATCTTACCATGAAACATAGAAATGAGATGCGATATCGCGTTTTAAGAAGCATTAGAACTCTATTGCTACGATACCTAGACATCTGCAGACGCTATTTCCTTGCAAGGAAGTTTCGCATTTACATTGATTTGAAGTGTAGACGAGGAATACATGACACTTCGCAAATCATATTATATCTTACCATGAAACATAGGAATGAGATGCGATATCGCGTTTTAAGAACCATTAGAAATCTATTGCTGCGATACGTAGACATCTGCAAACGCTATTTCCTTGCTAGGAAGTGTCGCATTTACATTCACTTGATGTATAGACAAGGAATACATGACACTTCGCAAATCATGTTATATCTTACCATGAAACATAGAAATGAGATGCGATATCGCGTTTTATGAATCATATGAATTCTATTGCTACGATACCTAGGCATCTGCAAACGCTATTTCCTAGCGAGGAAGTATCGCATTCACATTCATTTGAAGTGTAGACGAGGAATACATGACACTTCGCAAATCATATTACATCTTACCATGAAACATAGAAATGAGATGCGATATCGCGTTTTAAGAATCATATGAACTCTATTGCTACGATACGTAGACATCTGCAAACGCTATTTCCTTGCAAGGAAGTGTCGCATTTACTTTCATTTGAATCGTAGACGAGGAATGCATAACACTTCGCAATGAATATTATATCTTATCATGAAACATAGATATGAGATGCAATATCCCGTTTTAAGAAGCATTAGAACTCTGTTGCTACGATACCCAGACATTTGCAGACGCTATTTCCGAGCAAGGAAGTGTCGCATTTACATTCATTTGAAGTGTAGACGAGGAATACATGACACTTCGCAAATCATATTATATCTTACCATGAAACATAGATATGAGATGCGATATCGCGTTCTAAGAAGCATTAGAACTCTATTGCTGCGATACCTAGACATCTGCAGACGCTATTTCCTAGCAAGGAAGTTTCGCATTTACATTCATTTGAAGTGTAGACGAGGAATACACGACACTTCGCAAATCATATTACATCTTACCATGAAACATAGAAATGAGATGCGATATCGCGTTTTAAGAAGCATTAGAACTCTATTGCTACGATACCTAGACATCTGCAGACGCTATTTCCTTGCAAGGAAGTTTCGCATTTACATTCATTTGAAGTGTAGACGAGGAATACATGACACTTCGCAAATCATATTATATCTTACCATGAAACATAGAAATGAGATGCGATATCGCGTTTTAAGAAGCATTAGAAATCTATTGCTGCGATACGTAGACATCTGCAAACGCTATTTCCTTGCTAGGAAGTGTCGCATTTACATTCACTTGAAGTATAGACAAGGAATACATGACACTTCGCAAATCATATTATATCTTACCATGAAACATAGAAATGAGATGCGATATCGCGTTTTAAGAAGCATTAGATATCTACTGCTACGATACGTAGACATCTGCAAACGCTATTTCTTTGCAAGGAAGTGTCGCATTTACATTCATTTGAAGTGTAGACGAGGAATACATAACACTTCGCAAATCATATTATATCTTACTATGAAACATAGAAATGAGATGCGATATCGCGTTTTAAGAAGCATTAGAAAACTATTGCTACGATAGGTAGACATTTGCAAACGCTATTTCCTAGCGAGGAAGAATCGCATTCACATTCATTTGAAGTGTAGACGAGGAAGACATAACACTTCGCAAATCATGTTATATCTTACCATGAAACATCGAAATGTGATGCGATATCGCGTTTTAAGAATCATATGAACTCTATTGCTACGATACGTAGACATCTGCAAACGCTATTTCCTTGCAAGGAAGTGTCGCATTTACTTTCATTTGAATCGTAGACGAGGAATGCATAACACTTCGCAATGAATATTATATCTTACCATGAAACATAGAAATGGGATGCGATATCGCGTTTTAGGAATCACATGAATTCTATTGCTACGATACGTACACATCTGCAATCGTTATTTCCTTGCAAGGAAGTGTCGCATTTGCATTCATTTGAAGTGTAGGCAAGGAATTCATAACACTTCGCAATGAGTATTACATCCTATAATGAAACATGGAAATGAGATGCGATATCTCGTTTTAAGAAGCAATTGAACTCTATTGCTTCGATACGTAGACATCTGCAAACGCTATTTCCATGCTAGGAAGTGTCGCATTTACATTCATTTGAAGTATAGACAAGGAATACATGACACTTCGCAAATCATATTATATCTTACCATGAAACATAGAATTGAGATGCGATATCGCGTTTTAAGGAGCATTAGATATCTACTTCTACGATACGTAGACATCTGCAAACGCTATTTCTTTGCAAGGAAGTGTCGCATTTACATTCATTTGAAGTGTAGACGAGGAATACATAACACTTCGCAAACCATATTATATCTTACCATGAAACATAGAAATGAGATGCGATATCGCGTTTTATGAATCATATGAATTCTATTGCTACGATACCTAGACATCTGCAAACGCTATTTCCTAGCGAGGAAGTATCGCATTCACATTCATTTGAAGTGTAGACGAGGAATACATGACACTTCGCAAATCATATTACATCTTACCATGAAACATAGTAATGAGATGCGATATCGCGTTTTAAGAATCATATGAACTCTATTGCTACGATACGTAGACATCTGCAAACGCTATTTCCTTGCAAGGAAGTGTCGCATTTACTTTCATTTGAATCGTAGACGAGGAATGCATAACACTTCGCAATGAATATTATATCTTCTCATGAAACATAGATATGAGATGCAATATCTCGTTTTAAGAAGCATTAGAACTCTGTTGCTACGATACCCAGACATTTGCAGACGCTATTTCCGAGCAAGGAAGTGTCGCATTTACATTCATTTGAAGTGTAGACGAGGAATACATGACACTTCGCAAATCATATTATATCTTACCATGAAACATAGATATGAGATGCGATATCGCGTTTTAAGAAGCATTAGAACTCTATTGCTGCGATACCTAGACATCTGCAGACGCTATTTCCTAGCAAGGAAGTTTCGCATTTACATTCATTTGAAGTGTAGACGAGGAATACACGACACTTCGCAAATCATATTATATCTTACCATGAAACATAGAAATGAGATGCTATATCGCGTTTTAAGAACCATTAGAAATCTATTGCTGCGATACGTAGACATCTGCAAACGCTATTTCCTTGCTAGGAAGTGTCGCATTTACATTCACTTGAAGTATAGACAAGGAATACATGACACTTCGCAAATCATGTTATATCTTACCATGAAACATAGAAATGAGATGCGATATCGCGTGTTATGAATCATATGAATTCTATTGCTACGATACCTAGACATCTGCAAACGCTATTTCCTAGCGAGGAAGTATCGCATTCACGTTCACTTGAAGTGTAGACGAGGAATACATGACACTTCGCAAATCATATTACATCTTACCATGAAACATAGTAATGAGATGCGATATCGCGTTTTAAGAATCATATGAACTCTATTGCTACGATACGTAGACATCTGCAAACGCTATTTCCTTGCTAGGAAGTGTCGCATTTACATTCACTTGAAGTATAGACAAGGAATACATGACACTTCGCAAATCATGTTATATCTTACCATGAAACATAGAAATGAGATGCGATATCGCGTTTTAAGAAGCATTAGATATCTACTGCTACGATACGTAGACATTTGCAAACGCTATTTCCTGGCAAGGAAGTGTCGCATTTACATTCATTTGAAGTGTAGAGGAGGAATAGATTACACTTCGCAAATCATATTATATCTTACCATGAAACAGATATGAGATGCGTTATCGCGTTTTATGAAGCATTAGAAAGCTAATGCTACGATACGTAGACATCTGCGAACGCTATTTCCTAGCGAGGAAGAATCGCATTCACATTCATTTGAAGTGTAGACGAGGAATACATAACACTTCGCAAATCATGTTATATCTTACCATGAAACATCGAAATGTGATGCGATATCGCGTTTTAAGAATCATATGAACTCTATTGCTACGATACGTAGACATCTGCAAACGCTATTTCCTTGCAAGGAAGTTTCGCATTTACTTTCATTTGAATCGTAGACGAGGAATGCATAACACTTCGCAATGAATATTATATCTTATCATGAAACATAGATATGAGATGCAATATCTCGTTTTAAGAAGCACTAGAACTCTATTGCTACGATATCTAGACATCTGCAGACGCTATTTCCGAGCAAGGAAGTGTCGCATTTACATTCATTTGAAGTGAAGACGAGGAATACATGACACTTCGCAAATCATATTATATCTTACCATGAAACATAGAAATGAGATGCGATATCGCGTTTTAAGGAGCATTAGATATCTACTTCTACGATACGTAGACATCTGCAAACGCTATTTCTTTGCAAGGAAGTGTCGCATTTACATTCATTTGAAGTGTAGACGAGGAATACATAACACTTCGCAAACCATATTATATCTTACCATGAAACATAGAAATGAGATGCGATATCGCGTTTTAAGAAGCATTAGAACTTTATCGCTACCATACGTAGACATCTGCAGACGCTATTTCCTAGCAAGGAAGTGTCGCATTTACATTCATTTGAAGTGTAGACGAGGAATACATGACACTTCGCAAATCATATTATATCTTACTATGAAACATAGAAATGAGATGCGATATCGCGTTTTAAGAAGCATTAGAAAACTATTGCTACGATAGGTAGACATTTGCAAACGCTATTTCCTGGCAAGGAAGTGTCGCATTTACATTCATTTGAAGTGTAGAGGAGGAATACATTACACTTCGCAAATCATATTATATCTTACCATGAAACAGATATGAGATGCGTTAACGCGTTTTATGAAGCATTAGAAAGCTAATGCTACGATACGTAGACATCTGCGAACGCTATTTCCTAGCGAGGAAGAATCGCATTCACATTCATTTGAAGTGTAGACGAGGAATACATAACACTTCGCAAATCATGTTATATCTTACCATGAAACATCGAAATGTGATGCGATATCGCGTTTTAAGAATCACATGAACTCTATTGCTACGATACGTAGCCATCTGCAAACGCTATTCCCTTGCAAGGAAGTTTCGCATTTACTTTCATTTGAATCGTAGACGAGGAATGCATAACACTTCGCAGTGAATATTATATCTTATCATGAAACATAGATATGAGATGCAATATCTCGTTTTAAGAAGCACTAGAACTCTATTGCTACGATATCTAGACATCTGCAGACGCTATTTCCTAGCAAGGAAGTGTCGCATTTACATTCATTTGAAGTGTAGACGAGGAATACATGACACTTCGCAAATCATATTATATCTTACCATGAAACATAGAAATGAGATGCGATATCGCGTTTTAAGAAGCATTAGATAGCTAGTGCTACGATACGTAGACATCTGCAAACGCTATTTCCTTGCTAGGAAGTGTCGCATTTACATTCATTTGAAGTATAGACAAGGAATACATGACACTTCGCAAATCATATTATATCTTACCATGAAACATAGAAATGAGATGCGATATCGCGTTTTAAGGAGCATGAGATATCTACTTCTACGATACGTAGACATCTGCAAACGCTATTTCTTTGCAAGGAAGTGTCGCATTTACATTCATTTGAAGTGTAGACGAGGAATACATAACACTTCGCAAATCATATTATATCTTACCATGAATCACAGAAATGAGATGCGATATCGCGTTTTAGGAATCATATGAATTCTATTGCTACGATACGTAGACATCTGCAATCGCTATTTCCTTGCAAGGAAGTGTCGCATTTACATTCATTTGAAGTGTAGGCGAGGAATTCATAACACTTCGCAATGAGTATTACATCCTATCATGAAACATGGAAATGAGATGCGATATCTCGTTTTAAGAAGCATTTGAACTCTATTGCTTCGATACGTAGACATCTGCAAACGCTATTTCCTAGAGAGGAAGTGACGCATTCACATTCATTTGAAGTTTAGACAAGGAATACATGACACTTCGCAAATCATATTATATCTTACCATGAAACATAGAAATGAGATGCGATATCGCGTTTTAAGAAGCATTAGAACTCTATTGCTACGATACCTAGACATCTGCAGACGCTATTTCCTAGCAAGGAAGTGTCGCATTTACATTCATTTGAAGTGTAGTGGAGGAATACATAACACTTCGCAAATCATATTACATCTTACCATGAAACATATAAATGAGATGCGATATCGCGTTTTAAGAAGCATTAGAACTCTAATGTTACGATACCTAGACATCTGCAGACGCTATTTCCTAGCAAGGAAGTGTCGCATTTACATTCATTTGAAGTGTAGACGAGGAATACATGACACTTCGCAAATCATATTATATCTTACCATGAAACATAGAAATGAGATGCGATATCGCGTTTTAAGAAGCATTAGAATGCTATTGCTACGATACCGAGACATCTGCAGACGCTATTTCCTAGCAAGGAAGTTTCGCATTTACATTCATTTGAAGTGTAGTCGAGTAATACATGACACTTCGCTAATCATATTATATCTTACCATGAAACATAGAAATGAGATGCGATATCGCGTTTTAAGAAGCATTAGAACTCTATCGCTACGATACGTAGACATCTGCAGACGCTATTTCCTAGCAAGGAAGTGTCGCATTGACATTCATTTGAAGTGTAGACGAGGAATACATAACACTTCGCAAATCATATTATATCTTCCCATGAAACATAGAAATGAGATGCGATATCGCGTTTTAAGGATCATATGAACTCTATTGCTACGATACGTAGACATCTGCAAACGCTATTTCCTAGCGAGGAAGTGACGCATTCACATTCATTTGAAGTGTAGACGAGGAATACATGACACTTCGCAAATCATATTATATCCTACCATGAAACATAGAAATGTGATGCGATATCGCGTTTTAAGAAGCATTAGAAAGCTAGTGCTACGATACATAGACATCTGCAAACGCTATTTCCTTGCTAGGAAGTGTCGCATTTACATTCATTTGAAGTATAGACAAGGAATACATGACACTTCGCAAATCATATTATATCTTACCATGAAACATAGAAATGAGATGCGATATCGCGTTTTAAGGAGCATTAGATACCTACTTCTACGATACGTAGACATCTGCAAACGCTATTTCTTTGCAAGGAAGTGTCGCATTTACATTCATTTGAAGTGTAGACGAGGAATACATAACACTTCGCAAATCATATTATATCTTACCATGAAACATAGAAATGAGATGCGATATCGCGTTTTAAGAAGCATTAGAACTTTATCGCTACCATACGTAGACATCTGCAAACGCTATTTCCTTGCTAGGAAGTGTCGCATTTACATTCATTTGAAGTATAGACAAGGAATACATGACACTTCGCAAATCATATTATATTTTACCATGAAACATAGAAATGAGATGCGATATCGCGTTTTAAGGAGCATTAGATATCTACTTCTACGATACGTAGACATCTGCAAACGCTATTTCTTTGCAAGGAAGTGTCGCATTTACATTCATTTGAAGTGTAGAGGAGGAATACATAACACTTCGCAAATCATATTACATCTTATCATGAAACATAGAAATGAGATGCGATATCGCGTTTTAAGAAGCATTAGAATGCTAGTGCTACGATACGTAGACATCTGCAAACGCTATTTCCTTGCTAGGAAGTGTCTCATTTACATTCATTTGAAGTATAGACAAGGAATACATGACACTTCGCAAATCATATTATATCTTACCATGAAACATAGAAATGAGATGCGATATCGCGTTTTAAGAAGCATTAGAACTCTAATGTTACGATACCTAGACATCTGCAGACGCTATTTCCGAGCAAGGAAGTGTCGCATTTACCATCATTTGAAGTGTAGACGAGGAATACATGACACTTCGCAAATCATATTATATCTTACCATGAAACATAGAAATGAGATGCGATATCGCGTTTTAAGGATCATATGAACTCTATTGCTACGATACGTAGGCATCTGCAAACGCTCTTTCCTAGCGAGGAAGTGACGCATTCACATTCATTTGAAGTTTAGACAAGGAATACATGACACTTCGCAAATCATATTATATCTTACCATGAAACATAGAAATGAGATGCGATATCGCGTTTAAGAATCATATGAATTCTATTGCTACGATACGTAGACATCTGCAATCGTTATTTCCTTGCAAGGAAGTGTAGCATTTACATTCATTTGAAGTGTAGGCGAGGAATTCATAACACTTCGCAATGAGTATTACATCCTATCATGAAACATGGAAATGAGATGCGATATCTCGTTTTAAGAAGCACTTGAACTCTATTGCTTCGATACGTAGACATCTGCAAACGCTATTTCCTAGAGAGGAAGTGACGCATTCACATTCATTTGAAGTTTAGACAAGGAATACATGACACTTCGCAAATCATATTATATCTTACCATGAAACATAGAAATGAGATGCGATATCGCGATTTAAGAAGCATTAGAACTCTATCGCTACGATACGTAGACATCTGCAGACGCTATTTCCTAGCAAGGAAGTGTCGCATTTACATTCATTTGAAGTGTAGACGAGGAATACATAACACTTCGCAAATCATATTATATCATCCCATGAAACATGGAAATGAGATGCGATATCGCGTTTTAAGGATCATATGAACTCTATTGCTACGATACGTAGACATCTGCAAACGCTATTTCCTAGCGAGGAAGTGACGCATTCACATTCATTTGAAGTTTAGACAAGGAATACATGACACTTCGCAAATCATATTATATCTTACCATGAAACATAGAAATGAGATGCGATATCGCGTATTAAGGAGTTTTAGATATCTACTTCTACGATACGTAGACATCTGCAAACGCTATTTCTTTGCAAGGAAGTGTCGCATTTACATTCATTTGAAGTGTAGACCAGGAATACGTGACACTTCGCAAATCATATTACATCTTACCATGAAACATAGAAATGAGATGCGATATCGCGTTTTAAGAAGCATTAGAACTCTATCGCTACGATACGTAGACATCTGCGGACGCTACTTCCTAGCAAGGAAGTGTCGCATTTACATTCATTTGAAGTGTAGACGAGGAATACATGACACTTCGCAAATCATATTATATCTTACCATGAAACACAGAAATGAGATGCGATATCGCGTTTTAAGAAGCATTAGAAAGCTTGTGCTACGATACGTAGACATCTGCAAACGCTATTTCCTTGCTAGGAAGTGACGCATTCACATTCATTTGAAGTGTAGACGAGGAATACATGACACTTCGCAAATCATATTATATCTTACCATGAAACACAGAACTGAGATGCGATATCGCGTTTTAAGAAGCATTAGAAAGCTTGTGCTACGATACGTAGACATCTGCAAACGCTATTTCCTTGCTAGGAAGTGTCGCATTTACATTCATTTGAAGTATAGACAAGGAATACATGACACTTCGCAAATCATATTATATCTTACCATGAAACATAGAAATGAGGTGCGATATCGCGTTTTAAGGAGCATTAGATACCTACTTCTACGATACGTAGACATCTGCAAACGCTATTTCTTTGCAAGGAAGTGTCGCATTTACATTCATTTGAAGTGTAGACGAGGAATACATAACACTTCGCAAATCATATTATATCTTACCATGAAACATAGAAATGAGATGCGATATCGCGTTTTAGGAATCATATGAATTCTATTGCTACGATACGTAGACATCTGCAATCGTTATTTCCTTGCAAGGAAGTGTCGCATTTACATTCATTTGAAGTGTAGGCGAGGAATTCATAACACTTCGCAATGAGTGTTACATCCTATCATGAAACATGGAAATGAGATGCGATATCTCGTTTTAAGAAGCATTTGAACTCTATTGCTTCGATACGTAGACATCTGCAAACGCTATTTCCTTGCTAGGAAGTGTCGCATTTACATTCATTTGAAGTATAGACAAGGAATACATGACACTTCGCAAATCATATTATATCCTACCATGAAACATAGAAATGAGATGCGATATCGCGTTTTAAGGAGCATTAGATATCTACTTCTACGATACGTAGACATCTGCAAACGCTATTTCTTTGGAAGGAAGTGTCACATTTACATTCATTTGAAGTGTAGACGAGGAATACATAACACTTCGCAAATCATATTATATCTTACCATGAAACATAGAAATGAGATGCGATATCGCGTTTTAAGAAGCATTAGAACTTTATCGCTACCATACGTAGACATCTGCAGACGCTATTTCCTAGCAAGGAAGTGTCGCATTTACATTCATTTGAAGTGTAGACGAGGAATACATGACACTTCGCAAATCATATTATATCTTACCATGAAACATAGAAATGAGATGCGATATCGCGTTTTAAGAAGCATTTGAACACAATTGCTACGATACCTAGACATCTGCAGACGCTATTTCCTAGCAAGGAAGTGTCGCATTTACATTCATTTGAAGTGTAGACGAGGAATACATGACACTTCGCAAATCATATTATATCTTACCATGAAACATAGAAATGAGATGCGATATCGCGTTTTAAGAAGCATTAGATATCTACTGCTACGATACGTGGACTTCTGCAAACGCTATTTCTTTGCAAGGAAGTGTCGCATTTACATTCATTTGAAGTGTAGACGAGGAATACATAACACTTCGCAAATCATATTATATCTTACCATGAAACATAGAAATGAGATGCGATATCGCGTTTTAAGAAGCATTAGAACTTTATCGCTACCATACGTAGACATCTGCAGACGCTATTTCCTAGCAAGGAAGTGTCGCATTTACATTCATTTGAAGTGTAGACGAGGAATACATGACACTTCGCAAATCATATTATATCTTACCATGAAACATAGAAATGAGATGCGATATCGCGTTTTAAGAAGCATTAGAAAGCTAGTGCTACGATACGTAGACATCTGCAAACGCTATTTCCTTGCTAGGAAGTGTCGCATTTACATTCATTTGTAGTATAGACAAGGAATACATGACACTTCGCAAATCATATTAAATCTTACCATGAAACATAGAAATGAGTTGCGATATCGCGTTTTAAGAAGCGTTAGAAAGCTAGTGCTACGATAGGTAGACATCTGCAAACGCTATTTCCTAGCGAGGAAGTATCGCATTCACATTCATTTGAAGTGTAGACGAGGAATACATAACACTTCGCAAATCATGTTATATCTTACCATGAAACATAGAAATGAGATGCGATATCGCGTTTTAAGAATCATATGAACACAATTGCTACGATACCTAGACATCTGCAGACGCTATTTCCTAGCAAGGAAGTGTCGCATTTACATTCATTTGAAGTGTAGACGAGGAATGCATAACACTTCGCAATGAATATTAAATCTTACCATGAAACATAGAAATGAGATGCGATATCGCGTTTTAAGAAGCATTAGATATCTACTGCTACGATACGTGGACTTCTGCAAACGTTATTTCTTTGCAAGGAAGTGTCGCATTTACATTCATTTGAAGTGTAGGCGAGGAATACATAACACTTCGCAAATCATATTATATCTTACCATGAAACATAGAAATGAGATGCGATATCGCGTTTTAAGAAGCATTAGAAAGCTAGTGCTACGATACGTAGACATCTGCAAACGCTATTTCCTTGCTAGGAAGTGTCGCATTTACATTCATTTGTAGTATAGACAAGGAATACATGACACTTCGCAAATCATATTAAATCTTACCATGAAACATAGAAATGAGTTGCGATATCGCGTTTTAAGAAGCGTTAGAAAGCTAGTGCTACGATAGGTAGACATCTGCAAACGCTATTTCCTAGCGAGGAAGTATCGCATTCACATTCATTTGAAGTGTAGACGAGGAATACATAACACTTCGCAAATCATGTTATATCTTACCATGAAACATAGAAATGAGATGCGATATCGCGTTTTAAGAATCATATGAACACAATTGCTACGATACCTAGACATCTGCAGACGCTATTTCCTAGCAAGGAAGTGTCGCATTTACATTCATTTGAAGTGTAGACGAGGAATGCATAACACTTCGCAATGAATATTAAATCTTACCATGAAACATAGAAATGAGATGCGATATCGCGTTTTAAGAAGCATTAGATATCTACTGCTACGATACGTGGACTTCTGCAAACGTTATTTCTTTGCAAGGAAGTGTCGCATTTACATTCATTTGAAGTGTAGACGAGGAATACATAACACTTCGCAAATCATATTATATCTTACCATGAAACATAGAAATGAGATGCGATATCGCGTTTTAAGAAGCATTAGAACTTTATCGCTACCATACGTAGACATCTGCAGACGCTATTTCCTAGCAAGGAAGTGTCGCATTTACATTCATTTGAAGTGTAGACGAGGAATACATGACACTTCGCAAATCATATTATATCTTACCATGAAACATAGAAATGAGATGCGATATCGCGTTTTAAGAAGCATTAGAAAGCTAGTGCTACGATACGTAGACATCTGCAAACGCTATTTCCTTGCTAGGAAGTGTCGCATTTACATTCATTTGAAGTATAGACAAGGAATACATGACACTTCGCAAATCATATTATATCTTACCATGAAACATAGAAATGAGATGCGATATCGCGTTTTAAGAAGCGTTAGAAAGCTAGTGCTACGATACGTAGACATCTGCAAACGCTATTTCCTAGCGAGGAAGTATCGCATTCACATTCATTTGAAGTGTAGACGAGGAATACATAACACTTCGCAAATCATGTTATATCTTACCATGAAACATAGAAATGAGATGCGATATCGCGTTTTAAGAATCATATGAACTCTATTGCTACGATACGTAGACATCTGCAATCGTTATTTCCTTGCAAGGAAGTGTCGCATTTACTTTCATTTGAATCATAGACGAGGAATGCATAACACTTCGCAATGAATATTAAATATTATCATGAAACATAGATATGAGATGCGATATCTCGTTTTAAGAAGCATTTGAACACAATTGCTACGATACCTAGACATCTGCAGACGCTATTTCCTAGCAAGGAAGTGTCGCATTTACATTCATTTGAAGTGTAGACGAGGAATACATGACACTTCGCAAATCATATTATATCTTACCATGAAACATAGAAATGAGATGCGATATCGCGTTTTGAGAAGCATTAGAAAGCTAGTGCTACGATACGTAGACATCTGCAAACGCTATTTCCTTGCAAGGAAGTGTCGCATTTACATTCATTTGAAGTGTAGACGAGGAATACATAACACTTCGCAGATCATATTACATCTTACCATGAAACATAGAAATGAGATGCGATATCGCGTTTTAAGAAGCATTAGAACTCTATTGCTACGATACCTAGACATCTGCAGACGCTATTTCCTAGCAAGGAAGTGTCGCATTTACATTCATTTGAAGTGTAGACGAGGAACACATGACACTTCGCAAATCATATTATATCTTACCATGAAACATAGAAATGAGATGCGATATCGGGTTTTAAGAAGCATTAGAGCTCTATTGCTACGATACCTAGACATCTGCAGACGCTATTTCCTAGCAAGGAAGTGTCGCATTTACATTCATTTGAAGTGTAGACGAGGAATACATGACACTTCGCAAATCATATTATATCTTACCATGAAACATAGAAATGAGATGCGATATCGCGTTTTGAGAAGCATTAGAAAGCTAGTGCTACGATACGTAGACATCTGCAAACGCTATTTCCTTGCAAGGAAGTGTCGCATTTACATTCATTTGAAGTGTAGACGAGGAATACATAACACTTCGCAGATCATATTACATCTTACCATGAAACATAGAAATGAGATGCGATATCGCGTTTTAAGAAGCATTAGAACTCTATTGCTACGATACCTAGACATCTGCAGACGCTATTTCCTAGCAAGGAAGTGTCGCATTTACATTCATTTGAAGTGTAGACGAGGAACACATGACACTTCGCAAATCATATTATATCTTACCATGAAACATAGAAATGAGATGCGATATCGGGTTTTAAGAAGCATTAGAGCTCTATTGCTACGATACCTAGACATCTGCAGACGCTATTTCCTAGCAAGGAAGTGTCGCATTTACATTCATTTGAAGTGTAGACGAGGAATACATGACACTTCGCAAATCATATTATATCTTACCATGAAACATAGAAATGAGATGCGATATCGCGTTTTGAGAAGCATTAGAAAGCTAGTGCTACGATACGTAGACATCTGCAAACGCTATTTCCTTGCAAGGAAGTGTCGCATTTACATTCATTTGAAGTGTAGACGAGGAATACATAACACTTCGCAGATCATATTACATCTTACCATGAAACATAGAAATGAGATGCGATATCGCGTTTTAAGAAGCATTAGAACTCTATTGCTACGATACCTAGACATCTGCAGACGCTATTTCCTAGCAAGGAAGTGTCGCATTTACATTCATTTGAAGTGTAGACGAGGAACACATGACACTTCGCAAATCATATTATATCTTACCATGAAACATAGAAATGAGATGCGATATCGGGTTTTAAGAAGCATTAGAGCTCTATTGCTACGATACCTAGACATCTGCAGACGCTATTTCCTAGCAAGGAAGTGTCGCATTTACATTCATTTGAAGTGTAGACGAGGAACACATAACACTTCGCAAATCATATTATATCTTACCATGAAACATAGATATGAGATGCGATATCGCGTTATAAGAATCATATGAACTCTATTGCTACGATACGTAGACATCTGCAATCGTTATTTCCTTGCAAGTATGTGTAGCATTCACATTCATTTGAAGTGTAGACGAGGAATACATGACACTTAGCAAATTATATTATATCTTACCATGAAACATAGAAATGAGATGCGATATCGCGTTTTAAGAAGCATTTGAACTCTACTACTTCGATACGTAGTCATCTGCAAACGCTATTTCCTAGCGAGGAAGTATCGCACTCACATTCATCTGAAGTGTAGACGAGGAATACATAACACTTCGCAAATCATATTATATCTTACCATGAAACATAGAAATGAGATGCGATATCGCGTTTTAAGAAGCATTAGAACTCTATTGCTACGATACCTAGACATCTGCAGACGCTATTTCCTAGCAAGGAAGTGTCGCATTTACATTCATTTGAAGTGTAGACGAGGAATACATGACACATCGCAATGAATAATATATCTTATCATGAAACATAGATATGAGATGCGATATCTCGTTTTAAGAAGCATTAGAACTCTATTGCTACGATACCTAGACATCTGCAGACGCTATTTCCTAGGAAGGAAGTGTCGCATTTACATTCATTTGAAGTGTAGACGAGGAATACATGACACATCGCAATGAATAATATATCTTATCATGAAACATAGATATGAGATGCGATATCTCGTTTTAAGAAGCATTTGAACACAATTGCTACGATACCTAGACATCTGCAGATGCTATTTCCTGGCAAGGAAGTGTCGCATTTACATTCATTTGAAGTGTAGACGAGGAATACATGACACTTCGCAAATCATATTATATCTTACCATGAAACATAGAAATGAGATGCGATATCGCGTTTTGAGAAGCATTAGAAAGCTAGTGCTACGATACGTAGACGTCTGCAAACGCTATTTCCTAGCGAGGAAATATCGCACTCACATTCATTTGATGTGTAGACGAGGAATACATAACACTTCGCAAATCATGTTATATCTTACCATGAAACATAGAAATGAGATGCGATATCGCGTTTTAATAATCATAAGAGCTCTATTGCTACGATACGTAGACATCTGCAAACGCTATTTCCTAGCGGGGCAGTGTCGCATTTACATACTTTTAATGTGAATGCGAGGTTTACATAAAACATCGCAAATAATATTATATCTTATCATTCAACATAGTAACGAGATGCGATATCTCGTTTTAAGAAGCATTTGAACACAATTGCTACGATACCTAGACATCTGCAGACGCTATTTCCTAGCAAGGTAGTGTCGCATTTACATTCATTTGAAGTGTAGACGAGGAATACATGACACTTCGCAAATCATATTATATCTTACCATGAAACATAGAAATGAGATGCGATATCGCGTTTTGAGAAGCATTAGAAAGCTAGTGCTACGATACGTAGACATCTGCAAACGCTATTTCCTTGCAAGGAAGTGTCGCATTTACATTCATTTGAAGTGTAGACGAGGAATACATAACACTTCGCAGATCATATTACATCTTACCATGAAACATAGAAATGAGATGCGATATCGCGTTTTAAGAAGCATTAGAGCTCTATTGCTACGATACCTAGACATCTGCAGACGCTATTTCCTAGCAAGGAAGTGTCGCATTTACATTCATTTGAAGTGTAGACGAGGAATACATAACACTTCGCAAATCATATTATATCTTACCATGAAACATAGATATGAGATGCGATATCGCGTTATAAGAATCATATGAACTCTATTGCTACGATACGTAGACATCTGCAATCGTTATTTCTTTGCAAGTATGTGTAGCATTCACATTCATTTGAAGTGTAGACGAGGAATACATGACACTTAGCAAATTATATTATATCTTACCATGAAACATAGAAATGAGATGCGATATCGCGTTTTAAGAAGCATTTGAACTCTATTACTTCGATACGTAGTCATCTGCAAACGCTATTTCCTAGCGAGGAAGTATCGCACTCACATTCATCTGAAGTGTAGGCGAGGAATACATAACACTTCGCAAATCATATTATATCTTACCATGAAACATAGAAATGAGATGCGATATCGCGTTTTAAGAAGCATTAGAACTCTATTGCTACGATACCTAGACATCTGCAGACGCTATTTCCTAGCAAGGAAGTGTCGCATTTACATTCATTTGAAGTGTAGACGAGGAATACATGACACATCGCAATGAATAATATATCTTATCATGAAACATAGATATGAGATGCGATATCTCGTTTTAAGAAGCATTAGAACTCTATTGCTACGATACCTAGACATCTGCAGACGCTATTTCCTAGGAAGGAAGTGTCGCATTTACATTCATTTGAAGTGTAGACGAGGAATACATGACACTTCGCAATGAATAATATATCTTATCATGAAACATAGATATGAGATGCGATATCTCGTTTTAAGAAGCATTTGAACACAATTGCTACGATACCTAGACATCTGCAGATGCTATTTCCTGGCAAGGAAGTGTCGCATTTACATTCATTTGAAGTGTAGACGAGGAATACATGACACTTCGCAAATCATATTATATCTTACCATGAAACATAGAAATGAGATGCGATATCGCGTTTTGAGAAGCATTAGAAAGCTAGTGCTACGATACGTAGACGTCTGCAAACGCTATTTCCTAGCGAGGAAATATCGCACTCACATTCATTTGATGTGTAGACGAGGAATACATAACACTTCGCAAATCATGTTATATCTTACCATGAAACATAGAAATGAGATGCGATGTCGCGTTTTAATAATCATAAGAGCTCTATTGCTACGATACGTAGACATCTGCAAACGCTATTTCCTAGCGGGGCAGTGTCGCATTTACATACTTTTAATGTGAATGCGAGGTTTACATAAAACATCGCAAATAATATTATATCTTATCATTCAACATAGTAACGAGATGCGATATCGCGTTTTAAGAAGCATTAGAACTCTATTGCAGCGATACGTAGACATCTGCAAACGCTATTTCCTAGCAAGGAAGTGTCGCATTTACATTCATTTGAAGTGTAGACGAGGAATACATGACACTTCGCAAATCATATTATATCTTACCATGAAACATAGAAATGAGATGCGATATCGCGTTTTAAGAAGCATAAGAACTCTATTGCTTTGATACGTAGATATCTGCAAACGCTATTTCCTAGCAAGGAAGTGTCGCATTTACATTCATTTGAAGTGTAGACGAGGAATACATGACACTTCGCAAATCATATTATATCTTACCTTGAAACATAGAAATGAGATGCGATATCGCGTTTTAAGAAGCATTAGAACACTATTGCTACGATATGTAGACACTTGCAAACGTTATTTCCTTGCAAGGAAGTGTCGCATTTACATTCATTTGAAGTGTAGACGAGGAATACATAACACTTCGCAGATCATATTACATCTTACCATGAAACATAGAAATGAGATGCGATATCGCGTTTTAAGAAGCATTAGAACTCTATTGCTACGATACCTAGACATCTGCAGACGCTTTTTCCTAGCAAGGAAGTGTCGCATTTACATTCATTTGAAGTGTAGACGAGGAATACATGACACATCGCAATGAATAATATATCTTATCATGAAACATAGATATGAGATGCGATATCTCGTTTTAAGAAGCATTAGAACTCTATTGCTACGATACCTAGACATTTGCAAACGCTATTTCCTAGGAAGGAAGTGTCGCATTTACATTCATTTGAAGTGTAGACGAGGAATACATGACACTTCGCAATGAATAATATATCTTATCATGAAACATAGATATGAGATGCGATATCTCGTTTTAAGAAGCATTTGAACACAATTGCTACGATACCTAGACATCTGCAGACGCTATTTCCTAGCAAGGAATTGTCGCATTTACATTCATTTGAAGTGTAGACGAGGAATACATAACACTTCGCAAATCATATTATATCTTACCATGAAACATAGAAATGAGATGCGATATCGCGTTTTGAGAAGCATTAGAAAGCTAGTGCTACGATACGTAGACATCTGCAAACGCTATTTCCTAGCGAGGAAGTATCGCACTCACATTCATTTGATGTGTAGACGAGGAATACATAACACTTCGCAAATCATGTTATATCTTACCATGAAACATAGAAATGAGATGCGATATCGCGTTTTAATAATCATAAGAGCTCTATTGCTACGATACGTAGACATCTGCAAACGCTATTTCCTAGCGGGGCAGTGTCGCATTTACATACTTTTAATGTGAATGCGAGGTTTACATAAAACATCGCAAATCATATTATATCTTATCATTCAACATAGTAACGAGATGCGATATCGCGTTTTAAGAAGCATTAGAACACTATTGCTACGATAGGTAGACATTTGCAGACGCTATTTCCTTGCAAGGAAGTGTCGCATTTGCATTCATGTGAAGTGTAGAGGAGGAATACATAACACTTCGCAAATCATATTACATCTTACCATGAAACATAGAAATGAGATGCGATATCGCGTTTTAAGAATCATATGAACTCTACTGCTACGATACGTAGACATCTGCAATCGTTATTTCCTTGCATGGATGTGTCGCATTCACATTAATTTGAAGTGTAGACGAGGAATACATGAGACTTCGCAAATCATATTATATCTTACCATGAAACATAGAAATGAGATGCGATATCGAGTTGTAAGAAGCATTAGAACACTATTGCTACGATAGGTAGACATTTGCAAACGCTATTTCCTGGCAAGGAAGTGTCGCATTTACATTCATGTGAAGTGTAGAGGAGGAATACATAACACTTCGCAAATCATATTACATCTTACCATGAAACATAGAAATGAGATGCGATATCGCGTTTTAAGAATCATATGAACTCTACTGCTACGATACGTAGACATCTGCAATCGTTATTTCCTTGCATGGATGTGTCGCATTCACATTAATTTGAAGTGTAGACGAGGAATACATGAGACTTCGCAAATCATATTATATCTTACCATGAAACATAGAAATGAGATGCGATATCGCGTTGTAAGAAGCATTAGAACACTGTTGCTACGATAGGTAGACATTTGCAAACGCTATTTCCTGGCAAGGAAGTGTCGCATTTACATTCATTTGAAGTGTAGAGGAGGAATACATAACACATCGCAAAACATATTACATCTTACCATGAAACATAGAAATGAGATGCGATATCGCGTTTTAGGAAGCATAAGAACACTATTGCTACGATACCTAGACATCTGCAGACGCTATTTCCTAGCATGGAAGTGTCGCATTTACATTCATTTGAAGTGTAGACGAGGAATACATAACACTTCAAAAATCATGTTATATCTTACCATGAAACATACAAATGAGATGCGATATCGCGTTTTAAGAATCATATGAACTCTATTGCTACGATACGTAGACATCTGCAATCGTTATTTCCTTGCAAGGAAGTGTCGCATTTACATTCATTTGAAGTGTAGACGAGGAATACATAACACTTCGCAGATCATATTACATCTTACCATGAAACATAGAAATGAGATGCGATATCGCGTTTTAAGAATCATATGAACTCTATTGCTACGATACGTAGACATCTGCAATCGTTATTTCCTTGCAAGGAAGTGTGGCATTTACTTTCATTTGAATCGTAGACGAGGAATGCATAACAATTCGCAATGAATATTATATCTTATCATGAAACATAGATATGAGATGCAATATCTCGTTTTAAGAAGCATTTGAACTCTATTGCTTCGATACGTAGACATCTGCAAACGCTATTTCCTTGCAAGGAAGTGTCGCATTTACATTCATTTGAAGTGTAGACGAGGAATACATAACACTTCGCAGTTCATATTACATCTTACCATGAAACATAGAAATGAGATGCGATATCGCGTTTTAAGAAGCATTAGAACTCTATTGCTACGATACCTAGACATCTGCAGACGCTATTTCCTAGCAAGGAAGTGTCGCATTTACATTCGTTTGAAGTGTAGACGAGGAATACATGACACATCGCAATGAATAATATATCTTACCATGAAACAGAAATGAGATGCGATATCGCGTTTTAAGAATCATTAGAAATCTATTGCTACGATACGTAGACATCTGCAAACGCTATTTCCTTGCAAGGAAGTGTCGCATTTACTTTCATTTGAATTGTAGACGAGGAATGCATAACTCTTCGCAATGAATATTATATTTTATCATGAAACATAGATATGAGATGCAATATCTCGTTTTAAGAAGCATTTGAACTCTATTGCTTCGATACGTAGACATCTGCCCACGCTATTTCCTTGCAAGGAAGTGTCACATTTATATTCACTTGAAGTGTAGACGAGGAATACATAACACTTCGCCGATCATATTACATCTTACCATGAAACATAGAAATGAGATGCGATATCGCGTTTTAAGAAGCATTAGAACTCTATTGCTACGATACCTAGACATCTGCAGACGCTATTTCCTAGCAAGGAAGTGTCGCATTTACATTCATTTGAAGTGTAGACGAGGAACACATGACACTTCGCAAATCATATTATATCTTACCATGAAACATAGAAATGAGATGCGATATCGCGTTTTAAGAATCATATGAACTATATTGCTACGATACGTAGACATCTGCAATCGTTATTTTCTTGCAAGGAAGTGTCGCATTTACTTTCATTTGAATCGTAGACGAGGAATGCATAACACTTCGCAATGAACATTATATCTTATCATGAAACATAGATATGAGATGCAATATCTCGTTTTAAGAAGCATTTGAACTGTATTGCTTCGATACGTAGACATCTGCAAACGCTATTTCCTTGCAAGGAGGTGTCGCATTTACATTCATTTGAAGTGTAGACGAGGAATACATAACACTTCGCAGATCATGTTACATCTTACCATGAAACATAGAAATGAGATGCGATATCGCGTTTTAAGAAGCATTAGAACTCTATTGCTACGATACCTAGACATCTGCAAACGCTATTTCCTTGCAAGGAAGTGTCGCATTTACTTTCATTTGAATCGTAGACGAGGAATGCATAACACTTCGCAATGAATATTATATCTTATCATGAAACAAAGATATGAGATGCAATATCTCGTTTTAAGAAGCATTTGAACTCTATTGCTTCGATACGTAGACATCTGCCCACGCTATTTCCTTGCAAGGAAGTGTCGCATTTACATTCATTTGAAGTGTAGACGAGGAATACATCACACTTCGCAGATCATATTACATCTTACCATGAAACATAGAAATGAGATGCGATATCGCGTTTTAAGAAGCATTAGGACACCATTGCTGCGATAGGTAGACATTTGCAAACGCTATTTCCTTGCAAGGAAGTGTCGCATTTACATTCATTTGAAGTGTAGACGAGGAATACATTACACTTCGCAAATCATATTATATCTTACCATGAAACATAGAAATGAGATGCGCTATCACGTTTTAAGAAGCATTAAAGCTCTATTGCTACGATACCTAGACATCTGCAGACGCTATTTCCTAGCAAGGAAGTGTCGCATTTACATTCATTTGAAGTGTAGACGAGGAATACATGACACTTCGCAAATCATATTATATCTTACCATGAAACATAGAAATGAGATGCGATATCGCGTTTAAAGAAGCATTAGAACTCTATTGCTACGATACCTAGACATCTGCAGACGCTATTTTCTAGCAAGGAAGTGTCGAATTTACATTCATTTGAAGTGTAGACGAGGAATACATGACACTTCGCAAATCATATTATATCTTGCCATGAAACCGAAATGAGATGCGATATCGCGTTTTAAGAAGCATTAGAAAGCTAGTGCTGCGATACGTAGACATCTGCAAACGCTATTTCCTTGCGAGGAAGTATCGCACTCACATTCATTTGAAGTGTAGACGAGGAATACATAACACTTCGCAAATCATGTTATATCTTACCATGAAACATAGAAATGAGATGTGATATCGCGTTTTAAGAATCATATGAACCCTATTGCTACGATACGTAGACATCTGCAATCGTTATTTCCTTGCAAGGAAGTGTCGCATTTACTTTCATTTGAATCGTAGACGAGGAATGCATAACACTTCGCAATGAATATTATATCTTATCATGAAACATAGGTATGAGATGCAATATCTCGTTTTAAGAAGCATTTGAACTCTATTGCTTCGATACGTAGACATCTGCAATCGCTATTTCCTTGCAAAGAAGTGTCGCATTTACATTCATTTGAAGTGAAGACGAGGAATACATAACACTTCGCAAATCATATTACATCTTACCATGAAACATAGAAATGAGATGCGATATCGCGTTTTAAGAAGCATTAGAAAGCTAGTGCTACGATACGTAGACATCTGCAAACGCCATTTCCTAGCGAGGAGGTATCGCACCCACATTCATTTGAAGTGTAGACGAGGAATACATAACACTTCGCAAATCATGTTATATCTTACCATGAAACATAGAAATGAGATGCGATATCGCGTTTTAAGTATCATATGAACTCTATTGCTACGATACGTAGACATCTGCAATCGTTATTTCCTTGCAAGGATGTGTCGCATTTACTTTCATTTGAATCGTAGACGAGGAATGCATAACACTTCGCAATGAATATTATATCTTATCATGAAACATAGATATGAGATGCAATATCTCGTTTTAAGAAGCATTTGAACTCTATTGCTTCGATACGTAGACATCTGCCCACGCTATTTTCTTGCAAGGAAGTGTCGCATTTACATTCATTTGAAGTGTAGACGAGGAATACATAACACTTCGCAGATCATATTACATCTTACCATGAAACATACAAATGAGATGCGATATCGCGTTTTAAGAAGCATTAGAACTCTATTGCTACGATACCTAGACATCTGCAATCGCTATTTCCTAGCAAGGAAGAGTCGCATTTACATTCATTTGAAGTGTAGACGAGGAATACATGACACTTCGCAAATCATATTATATCCTACCATGAAACATAGAAATGAGATGCGATATCGCGTTATAAGAATCATATGAACTCTATTGCTACGATACGTAGACATCTGCAATCGTTATTTCCTTGCAAGGATGTGTAGCATTCACATTCATTTGAAGTGTAGACGAGGAATACATGACACTTCGCAAATCATATTATATCTTAGCATGAAACATAGATATGAGATGCAATATCTCGTTTTAAGAAGCATTCGAACTCTATTGCTTCGATACGTAGACATCTGCAATCGCTATTTCCTAGCAAGGAAGAGTCGCATTTACATTCATTTGAAGTGTAGACGAGGAATACATGACACTTCGCAAATCATATTATATCTTACCATGAAACATAGAAATGAGATGCGATATCGCGTTTTAGGAAGCATTAGAACTCTATTGCTACGATACGTAGACATCTGCAAGCGCTATTTCCTAGCAAGGAAGTGTCGCATTTACATTCATTTGAAGTGTAGGCGAGGAATTCATAACATTTCGCAATGAATATTACATCCTATCATGAAACATGGAAATGAGATGCGATATCTCGTTTTAAGAAGCATTTGAACTCTATTGCTTCGATACGTAGACATCTGCGAACGCTATGTCCTAGCAAGGAAGTGTCGCATTTACATTCATTTGAAGTGTAGACGAGGAATACATGACACTTCGCAAATCGTATTATATCTTACCATGAAACATAGAAATGAGATGCGATATCGCGTTTTAGGAAGCATTAGAACTCTATTGCTACGATACCTAGACATCTGCAGACGCTATTTCCTAGCAAGGAAGTGTCACATTTACATTCATTTGAAGTGTAGACGAGGAATACATGACACTTCGCAAATCATATTATTTCTTACCATGACGCATAGGAATGAGATGCGATATCGCGTTTTAAGAACCAGAAGAACTCTACTGCTACGATACGTAGACATCTGCAAACGCTATTTCTTTCCAAGGAAGTGTCGCATTTACATTCATTTGAAGTGTAGACGAGGAATACATAACACTTCGCAAATCATATTATATCTTACCATGAAACATAGAAATGAGATGCGATATAGCGTTTTAAGAATCATAAGAACTCTATTGCTACGATACCTAGACATCTGCAGACGCTATTTCCTAGCAAGGAAGTGTCGCATTTACATTCATTTCAAGTGTAGACGAGGAATACATTACACTTCGCAAATCATATTATATCTTACCATGAAACATAGAAATGAGATGCGATATCGCGTTGCAAGAAGCATTAGAACTCTATTGCTACGATAACTAGACATCTGCAGACGCTATTTCCTAGCAAGGAAGAGTCGCATTTACATTCATTTGAAGTGTAGACGAGGAATACATGACACTTCGCAAATCATATTATATCTTACCATGAAACATAGAAATGAGATGCGATATCGCGTTTTAAGAAGCATTAGAACTCTATTGCTACGATACGTAGACATCTGCAAGCGCGATATCCTAGCAAGGAAGTGTCGCATTTACATTCATTTGAAGTGTAGGCGAGGAATTCATAACATTTCGCAATGAATATTACATCCTATCATGAAACATGGAAATGAGATGCGATATCTCGTTTTAAGAAGCATTTGAACTCTATTGCTTCGATACGTAGACATCTGCGAACGCTATGTCCTAGCAAGGAAGTGTCGCATTTACATTCATTTGATGTGTAGACGAGGAATACATGACACTTCGCAAATCGTATTATATCTTACCATGAAACATAGAAATGAGATGCGATATCGCGTTTTAGGAAGCATTAGAACTCTATTGCTACGATACCTAGACATCTGCAGACGCTGTTTCCTAGCAAGGAAGTGTCGCATTTACATTCATTTGAAGTGTAGACGAGGAATAAATGACACTTCGCAAATCATACTATATCTTACCATGAAACATAGAAATGAGATGCGATATCGCGTTATAAGAATCATATGAACTCTATTGCTACGATACGTAGACATCTGCAATCGTTATTTCCTTGCAAGGATGTGTAGCATTCACATTCATTTGAAGTGTAGACGAGGAATACATGACACTTCGCAAATCATATTATATCTTAGCATGAAACATAGATATGAGATGCAATATCTCGTTTTAAGAAGCATTCGAACTCTATTGCTTCGATACGTAGACATCTGCAATCGCTATTTCCTTGCAAGGAAGTGTCGCATTTACATTCATTTGAAGTGTAGACGAGGAATACATAACACTTCGCAAATCATATTATATCTTACCATGAAACATAGAAATGAGATGCGATATCGCGTTTAAAGAAGCATTAGAACTCTATTGCTACGATACCTAGACATCTGCAGACGCTATTTTCTAGCAAGGAAGTGTCGAATTTACATTCATTTGAAGTGTAGACGAGGAATACATGACACTTCGCAAATCATATTATATCTTGCCATGAAACCGAAATGGGATGCGATATCGCGTTTTAAGAAGCATTAGAAAGCTAGTGCTGCGATACGTAGACATCTGCAAACGCTATTTCCTTGCGAGGAAGTATCGCAATCACATTCATTTGAAGTGTAGACGAGGAATACATAACACTTCGCAAATCATGTTATATCTTACCATGAAACATAGAAATGAGATGTGATATCGCGTATTAAGAATCATATGAACCCTATTGCTACGATACGTAGACATCTGCAATCGTTATTTCCTTGCAAGGAAGTGTCGCATTTACTTTCATTTGAATCGTAGACGAGGAATGCATAACACTTCGCAATGAATATTATATCTTATCATGAAACATAGGTATGAGATGCAATATCTCGTTTTAAGAAGCATTTGAACTCTATTGCTTCGATACGTAGACATCTGCAATCGCTATTTCCTTGCAAGGAAGTGTCGCATTTACATTCATTTGAAGTGAAGACGAGGAATACATAACACTTCGCAAATCATATTACATCTTACCATGAAACATAGAAATGAGATGCGATATCGCGTTTTAAGAAGCATTAGAAAGCTAATGCTACGATACGTAGACATCTGCAAACGCCATTTCCTAGCGAGGAAGTATCGCACCCACATTCATTTGAAGTGTAGACGAGGAATACATAACACTTCGCAAATCATATTATATCTTACCATGAAACATAGAAATGAGATGCGATATCGCGTTTTAAGAAGCATTAGAACTCTATTGCTACGATACGTAGACATCTGCAAGCGCTATTTCCTAGCAAGGAAGTGTCGCATTTACATTCATTTGAAGTGTAGGCGAGGAATTCATAACATTTCGCAATGAATATTACATCCTATCATGAAACATGGAAATGAGATGCGATATCTCGTTTTAAGAAGCATTTGAACTCTATTGCTTCGATACGTAGAGATCTGCGAACGCTATGTCCTAGCAAGGAAGTGTCGCATTTACATTCATTTGAAGTGTAGACGAGGAATACATGACACTTCGCAAATCGTATTATATCTTACCATGAAACATAGAAATGAGATGCGATATCGCGTTTTAGGAAGCATTAGAACTCTATTGCTACGATACCTAGACATCTGCAGACGCTATTTCCTAGCAAGGAAGTGTCGCATTTACATCCGTTTGAATCGTAGACGAGGAATGCATAACACTTCGCAATGAATATTATATCTTATCATGAAACATAGATATGAGATGCAATATCTCGTTTTAAGAAGCATTCGAACTCTATTGCTTCGATACGTAGACATCTGCAATCGCTATTTCCTTGCAAGGAAGTGTCGCATTTACATTCATTTGAAGTGTAGACGAGGAATACATAACACTTCGCAAATCATATTATATCTTACCATGAAACATAGAAATGAGATGCGATATCGCATTTTAAGAAGCATTAGAACTCTATTGCTACGATACCTAGATATCTGCAGACGCTATTTCCTAGCAAGGAAGTGTCGCATTTACATTCATTTGAAGTGTAGACGAGGAATACATGACACTTCGCAAATCATATTATATCTTACCATGAAACATAGAAATGAGATGCGATATCGCGTTGCAAGAAGCATTAGAACTCTATTGCTACGATAACTAGACATCTGCAGACGCTATTTCCTAGCAAGGAAGAGTCGCATTTACATTCATTTGAAGTGTAGACGAGGAATACATGACACTTCGCAAATCATATTATATCTTAACATGAAACATAGAAATGAGATGCGATATCGCGTTTTAAGAAGCATTAGAACTCTATTGCTACGATACGTAGACATCTGCAAGCGCTATTTCCTAGCAAGGAAGTGTCGCATTTACATTCATTTGAAGTGTAGGCGAGGAATTCATAACATTTCGCAATGAATATTACATCCTATCATGAAACATGGAAATGAGATACGATATCTCGTTTTAAGAAGCATTTGAACTCTATTGCTTCGATACGTAGACTTCTGCGAACGCTATGTCCTAGCAAGGAAGTGCCGCATTTACATTCATTTGAAGTGTAGACGAGGAATACATGACACTTCGCAAATCGTATTATATCTTACCATGAAACATAGAAATGAGATGCGATATCGCGTTTTAGGAAGCATTAGAACTCTATTGCTACGATACCTAGACATCTGCAGACGCTATTTCCTAGCAAGGAAGTGTCGCATTTACATTCATTTGAAGTGTAGACGAGGAATACATGACACTTCGCAAATCATACTATATCTTACCATGAAACAGAAATGAGATGCGATATCGCGTTTTAAGAAGCATTAGAAATCTATTGCTACGATACGTAGACATCTGCAAACGCTATTTCCTTGCAAGGAAGTGTCGCATTTACATTCATTTGAAGTGTAGACGAGGAATACATGACACTTCGCAAATCATATTATATCTTACCATGAAACATAGAAATGAGATGCGATATCGCGTTTAAAGAAGCATTAGAACTCTATTGCTACGATACCTAGACATCTGCAGACGCTATTTTCTAGCAAGGAAGTGTCGAATTTACATTCATTTGAAGTGTAGACGAGGAATACATGACACTTCGCAAATCATATTATATCTTGCCATGAAACCGAAATGAGATGCGATATCGCGTTTTAAGAAGCATTAGAAAGCTAGTGCTGCGATACGTAGACATCTGCAAACGCCATTTCCTAGCGAGGAAGTATCGCACCCACATTCATTTGAAGTGTAGACGAGGAATACATAACACTTCGCAAATCATGTTATATCTTACCATGAAACATAGAAATGAGATGCGATATCGCGTTTTAAGTATCATATGAACTCTATTGCTACGATACGTAGACATCTGCAATCGTTATTTCCTAGCAAGGAAGTGTCGCATTTACATTCATTTGAAGTGTAGACGAGGAATACATGACACTTCGCAAATCATACTATATCTTACCATGAAACATAGAAATGAGATGCGATATCGCGTTGTAAGAAGCATTAGAACTCTATTGCTACGATAACTAGACATCTGCAGACGCTATTTCCTAGCAAGGAAGAGTCGCATTTACATTCATTTGAAGTGTAGACGAGGAATACATGACACTTCGCAAATCATATTATATCTTACCATGAAACATAGAAATGAGATGCGATATCGCGTTTTAAGAAGCATTAGAACTCTATTGCTACGATACGTAGACATCTGCAAGCGCTATTTCCTAGCAAGGAAGTGTCGCATTTACATTCATTTGAAGTGTAGGCGAGGAATTCATAACATTTCGCAATGAATATTACATCCTATCATGAAACATGGAAATGAGATGCGATATCTCGTTTTAAGAAGCATTTGAACTCTATTGCTTCGATACGTAGACATCTGCGAACGCTATGTCCTAGCAAGGAAGTGTCGCATTTACATTCATTTGAAGTGTAGACGAGGAATACATGACACTTCGCAATCGTATTATATCTTACCATGAAACATAGAAATGAGATGCGATATCGCGTTTTAGGAAGCATTAGAACTCTATTGCTACGATACCTAGACATCTGCAGACGCTATTTCCTAGCAAGGAAGTGTCGCATTTACATCCGTTTGAATCGTAGACGAGGAATGCATAACACTTCGCAATGAATATTATATCTTATCATGAAACATAGATATGAGATGCAATATCTCGTTTTAAGAAGCATTCGAACTCTATTGCTTCGATACGTAGACATCTGCAATCGCTATTTCCTTGCAAGGAAGTGTCGCATTTACATTCATTTGAAGTGTAGACGAGGGAATACATAACACTTCGCAAATCATATTATATCTTACCATGAAACATAGAAATGAGATGCGATATCGCATTTTAAGAAGCATTAGAACTCTATTGCTACGATACCTAGACATCTGCAGACGCTATTTCCTAGCAAGGAAGTGTCGCATTTACATTCATTTGAAGTGTAGACGAGGAATACATGACACTTCGCAAATCATATTATATCTTACCATGAAACATAGAAATGAGATGCGATATCGCGTTGCAAGAAGCATTAGAACTCTATTGCTACGATAACTAGACATCTGCAGACGCTATTTCCTAGCAAGGAAGAGTCGCATTTACATTCATTTGAAGTGTAGACGAGGAATACATGACACTTCGCAAATCATATTATATCTTAACATGAAACATAGAAATGAGATGCGATATCGCGTTTTAAGAAGCATTAGAACTCTATTGCTACGATACGTAGACATCTGCAAGCGCTATTTCCTAGCAAGGAAGTGTCGCATTTACATTCATTTGAAGTGTAGGCGAGGAATTCATAACATTTCGCAATGAATATTACATCCTATCATGAAACATGGAAATGAGATACGATATCTCGTTTTAAGAAGCATTTGAACTCTATTGCTTCGATACGTAGACTTCTGCGAACGCTATGTCCTAGCAAGGAAGTGCCGCATTTACATTCATTTGAAGTGTAGACGAGGAATACATGACACTTCGCAAATCGTATTATATCTTACCATGAAACATAGAAATGAGATGCGATATCGCGTTTTAGGAAGCATTAGAACTCTATTGCTACGATACCTAGACATCTGCAGACGCTATTTCCTAGCAAGGAAGTGTCGCATTTACATTCATTTGAAGTGTAGACGAGGAATACATGACACTTCGCAAATCATACTATATCTTACCATGAAACATAGAAATGAGATGCGATATCGCGTTTTAAGAAGCATTAGAACACTATTGCTACGATAGGTAGACATTTGCAAACGCTATTTCCTTGCAAGGAAGTGTCGCATTTACATTCATTTGAAGTGTAGAGGAGGAATACATAACACTTCGCAAATCATATTACATCTTACCATGAAACATAGAAATGAGATGCGATATCGCGTTTTAAGAATCATATGAACTATATTGCTACGATACGTAGACATCTGCAAACGTTATTTTCTTGCAAGGAAGTGTCGCATTTACTTTCATTTGAATCGTAGACGAGGAATGCATAACACTTCGCAATGAATATTATATCTTATCATGAAACATAGGTATGAGATGCAATATCTCGTTTTAAGAAGCATTTGCACTCTATTGCTTCGATACGTAGACATCTGCCCACGCTATTTCCTTGCAAGGAAGTGTCGCGTTTACATTCATTTGAAGTGTAGACGAGGAATACATCACACTTCGCAGATCATATTACATCTTACCATGAAACCGAAATGAGATGCGATATCGCGTTTTAAGAAGCATTAGAAATCTATTGCTACGATACGTAGACATCTGCAAACGCTATTTCCTTGCAAGGAAGTGTCGCATTTACATTCATTTGAAGTGTAGACGAGGAATACATGACACTTCGCAAATCATATTATATCTTACCATGAAACATAGAAATGAGATGCGATATCGCGTTTTAAGAAGCATTAGAAAGCTAGTGCTACGATACGTAGACATTTGCAAACGCCATTTCCTAGCGAGGAGGTATCGCACCCACATTCATTTGAAGTGTAGACGAGGAATACATAACACTTCGCAAATCATGTTATATCTTACCATGAAACATAGAAATGAGATGCGATATCGCGTTTTAAGAAGCATTAGGACACCATTGCTGCGATAGGTAGACATTTGCAAACGCTATTTCCTTGCAAGGAAGTGTCGCATTTACATTCATTTGAAGTGTAGACGAGGAATACATAACACTTCGCAAATCATATTATATCTTACCATGAAACATAGAAATGAGATGCGCTATCACGTTTTAAGAAGCATTAAAACTCTATTGCTACGATACCTAGACATCTGCAGACGCTATTTCCTAGCAAGGAAGTGTCGCATTTACATTCATTTGAAGTGTAGACGAGGAATACATGACACTTCGCAAATCATATTATATCTTACCATGAAACATAGAAATGAGATGCGATATCGCGTTTTAAGAAGCATTAGAACTCTATTGCTACGATACCTAGACATCTGCAGACGCTATTTCCTAGCAAGGAAGTGTCGAATTTACATTCATTTGAAGTGTAGACGAGGAATACATGACACTTCGCAAATCATATTATATCTTACCATGAAACATAGAAATGAGATGCGATATCGCGTTTTAAGAAGCATTAGAACTCTATTGCTACGATACCTAGACATCTGCAAACGCTATTTCCTTGCAAGGAAGTGTGGCATTTACTTTCATTTGAATCGTAGACGAGGAATGCATAACACTTCGCAATGAATATTATATCTTATCATGAAACAAAGATATGAGATGCAATATCTCGTTTTAAGAAGCATTTGAACTCTATTGCTTCGATACGTAGACATCTGCCCACGCTATTTCCTTGCAAGGAAGTGTCGCATTTACATTCATTTGAACTGTAGACGAGGAATACATCACACTTCGCAGATCATATTACATCTTACCATGAAACATAGAAATGAGGTGCGATATCGCGTTTTAAGAAGCATTAGAACACCATTGCTGCGATAGGTAGACATTTGCAAACGCTATTTCCTTGCAAGGAAGTGTCGCATTTACATTCATTTGAAGTGTAGACGAGGAATACATAACACTTCGCAAATCATATTATATCTTACCATGAAACATATAAATGAGATGCGATATCACGTTTTAAGAAGCTTTAGAACTCTATCCCTACGATACGTAAACATCTGCAAACGCTATTTCCTAGCAAGGAAGTGTCTCATTTACATTCATTTGAATCGTAGACGAAGAATGCATAACAGTTCGCAATGAATATTATATGTTATCATGAAACATAGATATGAGATGCGATATCTCGTTTTAAGAAGTACTAGAACTCTATCCCTACGATACGTAAACATCTGCAGGCGCTATTTCCTAGCATGGAAGTGTCGCATTTACATTCATTTGAATCGTAGACGAGGAATGCATAACACTTCGCAATGAATATTATATCTTATCATGAAACATAGATATGAGATGCAATATCTCGTTTTAAGAAGCATTTGAACTCTATTGCTTCGATACGTAAACATCTGCAAACGCTAATTCCTAGCAAGGAAGTGTCGCATTTACATTCATTTGAATCGTAGACGAGAAATGCATAACAGTTCGCAATGAATATTATATCTTATCATGAAACATAGATATGAGATGCGATATCTCGTTTTAAGAAGCATTTGAACTCTATTGCTCCGATACGTAGACATCAATAAACGCTATTTCCTTGCAAGGAAGTGGCGCATTTACATTCATATGGAGTGAATACGAGGTATACATAACACTTTACAATGAATATTATATCTTATCATGCAACATAGTAATGAGATGCGATATCGCGTTTTAAGAAGCATTAGAACTCTATTGTTACGATACGTAAACATCTGCAAACGCTATTTCCTAGCAAGGAAGTGTCGCATTTACATTCATTTGAAGTGTAGACGAGGAATACATGACACTTCGCAAATCATATTATATCTTACCATGAAACATAGAAATGAGATGCGATATCGCGTTTTAAGAAGCATTAGAACCCTATCCCTACGATACGTAAACATCTGCAAACGCTATTTCCTAGCAAGGAAGAGTCGCATTTACATTCATTTGAATCGTAGTCGAGGAATGCATAAAACTTCGCAAATCATATTACATCTTACCATGAAACATAGAAATGAGATGCGATATCGCGTTTTAAGAAGCATTAGAACTCAATTGCTAGGATACGTAGACATCTGCAAACGCTATTTCCTAGCGAGGAAGTGTCGCATTTACATTCATTTGAAGTGTAGGCGAGGAATACATAAAACTTCGCAATGAATATTACATCTTATCATGAAACATGGAAATGAGATGCGATATTTCGTTTTAAGTAGCATTTGAACTCTATTGCTTCGATACGTAGACATCTGCAAACGCTATGTCCTAGGAAGGAAGTGTCGCATTTACATCCATTTGAATCGTAGACGAGGAATGCATAACACTTCGCAATGAATATTATATCTTATCATGAAACATAGATATGAGATGCAATATCTCGTTTTAAGAAGCATTTGAACTCTATTGCTTCGATACGTAAACATCTGCAAACGCTATTTCCTAGCAAGGATGTGTCGCATTTACATTCATTTGAATCGTACACGAGGAATGCACAACAGTTCGCAATGAATATTATATCTTATCATGAAACATAGATATGAGATGCGATATCTCGTTTTAAGAAGCATTTGAACTCTATTGCTTCGATACGTAGACATCTGCAAACGCTACTTCCTTGCAAGGAAGTGTCGCATTTACATTCTTTTGAAGTGAATAATAGATATACATAACACTTCGCAATGAACACTATACCTTGTCATGAAACGTAGAAATGAGATGCGATATCTCGTTTTAAGAAGCACTAGAACCCTCTCCCTACGATACGTAAACATCTGCGAACGCTATTTCCTAGCAAGGAAGTGTCGCACTTACATTCATTTGAATCGTAGACGAGGAATGCAAAACACTTAGCAATGAATATTATATCTTATCATGAAACATAGATATGAGATGCGATATCTCGTTTTAAGAAGCATTTGAACTCTATTGCTTCGATACGTAGACATCTGTAAATGCTATTTCCTTGCAAAGGAAGTGTCGCATTTACATTCATTTGAAGTGTAGACGAGGAATACATGACACTTCGCAAATCGTATTATATCTTACCATGAAACATATAAATGAGATGCGATATCACGTTTTAAGAAGCTTTAGAACTCTATCCCTACGATACGTAAACATCTGCAAACGGTATTTCCTAGCAAGGAAGTGTCTCATTTACATTCATTTGAATCGTAGACGAAGAATGCATAACAGTTCGCAATTAATATTATATGTTATCATGAAACATAGATATGAGATGCGTTATCTCGTTTTAAGAAGCGTTTGAACTCTATTGCTTCGATACGTAGACATCTGTAAAGGCTATTTCCTTGCAAGGAAGTGTCGCATTTACATTCTTCTGAAGTGAATACGAGGTATACATAACACTTTACAATGAATATTATATCTTATCATGCAACATACTAATGAGATGCGATATCGCGTTTTAAGAAGCATTAGAACTCTATTGCTACGATACGTAGACATCTGCAAACGCTATTTCCTTGCAATGAAGTGTAGCATTTACATACTTTTGAATCGTAGACGAGGAAAGCATAACACTTAGCAATGAATATTATATCTTATCATGAAACATAGATATGAGATGAGCTATCTCGTCTTAAGAAGCATTTGAACTCTATTGCTTCGATACGTAAACATCTGCAAACGCTATTTCCTAGCAAGGAAGTGTCGCATTTACATTCATTTCAATCGTAGACGAGGAATGCAAAACACTTAGCAATGAATATTATATCTTATCATGAAACATAAATATGAGATGCGATATCTCGTTTTAAGAAGCATTTGAACTCTATTGCTTCGATACGTAGACATCTGTAAATGCTATTTCCTTGCAAGGAAGTGTCGCATTTACATTCATTTGAAGTGTAGACGAGGAATACATGACACTTTACACTGAATATTATATCTTATCATGCAACATAGTAATGAAATGCGATATCGGGTTTTAAGAAGCATTATAACTCTATTGCTACGATACGTAGACATCGGCAAACGCAATTTCCTTGCAAGAAAGTGTAGCATTTACATTCTTCTGAAGTTAATACGAGGTATACATAGCACTTTACAATGAATATTATATCTTATCATGCAACATAGTAATGAGATGCGATATCGCGTTTTAAGAAGCATTAGAACCCTATTGCTACGATACGTAGACATCTGCAAACTCTATTTCCTAGCAAAGAAGTGTCGCATTTACATTCATTTGAAGTGTAGACGAGGAATACATAACACCTCGCAATGAATATTACATCTTATCATGAAACATAGAAATGAAATGCGATATCTCGTCTTAAGGAGCATTTGAACTCTATTGCTTCGATACGTAGACATCTGCAAACGATATTTCCTAGCAAGGATGTGTCGCATTTACATCCGTTTGAATCGTAGACGAGGAATGCATAACACTTAGCAATGAATATTATATCTTATCATGAAACATAGATATGAGATGAGCTATCTCGCTTCAAGAAGTATTTGAACTCTATTGCTTCGATACGTAAACATCTGCAAACGCTATTCCCTAGCAAGGAAGTGTCGCATTCACATTCATTTCAATCGTAGACGAGGAATGCAAAACACTTAGCAAAGAATATTATATCTTATCATGAAACATAGATATGAGATGCGATATCTCGTTTTAAGAAGCATTTGAACTCTATTGCTTCGATACGTAGACATCTGTAAACGCTATTTCCTTGGAAGGAAGTGTCGCATTTACATTCTTCTGAAGTGAATACGAGGTATACATAACACTTTACACTGAATATCATATCTTATCATGCAACATAGTAATGAGATGCGATATCGCGTTTTAAGAAGCATTAGAACCCTATTGCTACGATACGTAGACATCTGCAAACGCTATTTCCTAGTAAGGAAGTGTCGCATTTACATTCATTTGAAGAGTAGACGAGGAATACATGACACATCGCAAATCATATTATATCATACCATGAAACATAGAACTGAGATGCGATATCACGTTTTAAGAAGCATTGGAACTCTATCCCTACGATACGTAGACATCTGCAAACGCTATTTCCTAGTAAGGAAGTGTCGCATTTACATTCATTTGAATCGTAGACGAGGAATACTTAACACTTGGCAATGAATATTATATCTTATCATGAAACATAGATATGAGGTGCGATATCTCGTTTTAAGAAGCATTAGAACTCTATCCCTACGATACGTAAACATCTGCAAACGCTACATCCTAGCAAGGAAGTGTCGCATTTACATTCATTTCAATCGTAGACGAGGAATGCAAAACACTTAGCAATGAATATTACATCTTATCATGAAACATAGAAATGAAATGCGATATCTCGTCTTAAGGAGCATTTGAACTCTATTGCTTCGATACGTAGACATCTGCAAACGATATTTCCTAGCAAGGAATTGTCGCATTTACATCCGTTTGAATCGTAGACGTGGAATGCATAACTCTTAGCAATGAATATTATATCTCTTCATGAAACATAGATATGAGATGAGCTATCTCGTTTTAAGAAGTATTTGAACTCTATTGCTTCGATACATAAACATCTGCAAACGCTATTTCCTAGCAAGGAAGTGTCGCATTTACATTCATTTGAATCGTAGACGAGGAATGCATAACAGTTCGCAATGAATATTATATGTTATCATGAAACATAGATATGAGATGCGATACCTCGTTTTAAGAAGCACTAGAACTCTATCCCTACAATACGTAAACATCTGCAAACGCTATTTCCTAGCAAGGAAGTGTCTCATTTACATTCATTTGTATCGTAGACGAGGAATACATAACACTTCGCAATGAATATTATATCTTACAATGAAACATAGAAATGAGATGCGATATCATGTTTTAAGAAGCATTAGAACTCTATCCCTAGGATACGTAAACATCTGCAAACGCTATTTCCTCGCAAGGAAGAGTCGCACTTACATTCATTTGAATCGTAGACGAGGAATGCATATCTCTTCGCAATGAATATTATATCTTTTCATGAAACATAGATATGAGATGCGATATCTCGCTTTAAGAAGCATTTGAACTCTATTGCTTCGATACGTAGACATCTGCAAACGCTATTTCCTAGCAAGGAAGTGTCGCGTTTACATTCATTTGAAGTGTAGACGAGGAATACATAACACCTCGCAATGAATATTACATCTCATCATGAAACATACAAATGAAATGCGACTTCTCGTTTTAAGGAGCAATTGATCTCTAGTGCTTCGATACGTAGACATCTGCAAACGCTATTTCCTAGCAAGGAAGTGTAGCATTTACATCCGTCTGAATCGTAGACGAGGAATGCACAACACTTCGCAATGAATATTATATCTTATCATGAAACATAGATATGAGGTGCGATATCTCGTTTTAAGAAGCATTAGAACTCTATCCCTACGATACGTAAACAACTGCAAACGCTATATCCTAGCAAGGAAGTGTCGCATTTACATTCATTTCAATCGTAGACGAGGAATGCAAAACACTTAGCAATGAATATTATATCTTATCATGAAACATAGATATGAGATGAGCTATCTCGTCTTAAGAAGCATTTGAACTCTATTGCTTCGATACGTAAATATCTGCAAACGCTATTTCCTAGCAAGGGAGTGTCGCATTTACTTTCATTTGAATCGTAGACGAGGAATGCATAACACTTCGCAATGAATATTATATCTTATCATGAAACAAAGATATGAGATGCGATATCTCGTTTTAAGAAGCATTTGAACTCTATTGCTTCGATACGTAGACATCTGCCCACGCTATTTCCTTGCAAGGAAGTGTCGCATTTACATTCATTTGAAGTGTAGACGAGGAATACATCACACTTCGCAGATCATATTACATCTTACCATGAAACATAGAAATGAGATGCGATATCGCGTTTTAAGGAGCATTAGAACACCATTGCTGCGATAGGTAGACATTTGCAAACGCTATTTCCTTGCAAGGAAGTGTCGCATTTACATTCATTTGAAGTGTAGACGAGGAATACATCACACTTCGCAGATCATATTACATCTTACCATGAAACATAGAAATGAGATGCGATATCGCGTCTTAAGAAGCATTAGAACACCATTGCTGCGATAGGTAGACATTTGCAAACGCTATTTCCTTGCAAGGAAGTGTCGCATTTACATTCATTTGAAGTGTAGACGTGGAATACATAACACTTCGCAAATCATATTATATCTTACCATGAAACATATAAATGAGATGCGATATCACGTTTTAAGAAGCTTTAGAACTCTATCCCTACGATACGTAAACATCTGCAAACGCTATTTCCTAGCAAGGAAGTGTCTCATTTACATTCATTTGAATCGTAGACGAAGAATGCATAACAGTTCCCAATGAATATTATATGTTATCATGAAACATAGATATGAGATGCGATATCACGTTTTAAGAAGCACTAGAACTCTATCCCTACGATACGTAAACATCTGCAGGCGCTATTTCCTAACATGGAAGTGTCGCATTTACATTCATTTGAATCGTAGACGAGGAATGCATAACACTTCGCAATGAATATTATATCTTATCATGAAACATAGATATGAGATGCAATATCTCGTTTTAAGAAGCATTTGAACTCTATTGCTTCGATACGTAAACATCTGCAAACGCTATTTCCTAGCAAGGACGGGTCGCATTTACATTCATTTGAATCGTAGACGAGGAATGCATAACCGTTCGCAATGAATATTATATCTTATCATGAAACATAGATATGAGATGCGATATCTCGTTTTAAGAAGCATTTGAACTCTATTACTCCGATACGTAGACATCAATAAACGCTATTTCCTTGCAAGGAAGTGTCGCATTTACATTCATATGGAGTGAATACGAGGTATACTTAACACTTTACAATGAATATTATATCTTATCATGCAACATAGTAATGAGATGCGATATCGCGTTTTAAGAAGCATTAGAACTCTATTGCTACGATACGTAAACATCTGCAAACGCTATTTCCTAGCAAGGAAGTGTCGCATTTACATTCATTTGAAGTGTAGACGAGGAATACATGACACTTCGCAAATCATATTATATCTTACCATGAAACATAGAAATGAGATGCGATATCGCGTTTTAAGAAGCATTAGAACCCTATCCCTACGATACGTAAACATCTGCAAACGCTATTTCCTAGCAAGGAAGAGTCGCATTTACATTCATTTGAATCGTAGTCGAGGAATGCATAACACTTCGCAAATCATATTATATCATACCATGAAACATAGAAATGAGATGCGATATCGCGTTTATGAAGCATTAGAACTCTATTGCTTCGATACGTAGACATCTGCAAACGCTATTTCCTAGCAAGGAAGTGTCGCATTTACATCCGTTTGAATCGTAGACGAGGAATGCATAACACTTCGCAATGAATATTATATCTTATCATGAAACATAGATATGAGATGCGATATCTCGTTTTAAGAAGCATTTGAACTCTATTGCTTCGATACGTAGACATCTGTAAATGCTATTTCCTTGCGAGGAAGTGTCGCATTTACATTCATTTGAAGTGTAGACGAGGAATACATGACACTTCGCAAATCATATTATATCTTACCATGAAACATAGAAATGAGATGAGATATCCCGTTTTAAGGAGCATTAGAACTCTAACCCTACGATACGTAAACATCTGCAAACGCTATTTCCTAGCAAGGAAGTGTTGCATTTACATTCATTTGAATCGTAGACGAGGAATGCATAACACTTAGCAATGAATATTATATCTTATCATGAAACATAGATATGAGAAGCGCTATCGCGTTTTAAGAAGCATTTGAACTCCATTGCTTCGATACGTAAACATCAGCAAACGCTATTTCCTAGCAAGGAAGTGTCGCATTTACATTCATTTGAATCGTAGACGAGGAATGCATAACAGTTCGCAGTGAATATTATATGTTATCATGAAACATAGATATGAGATGCGATATCGCGTTTTAAGAAGCATTAGAACTCTATTGCTTCGATACGTAGACATCTGCAAACGCTATTTCCTAGCAAGGAAGTGTCGCATTTACATCCCTTTGAATCGTAGACGAGGAATGCATAACACTTCGCAATGAATATTATATCTTATCATGAAACATAGATATGAGATGCGATATCTCGCTTTAGGAAGCATTTGAACTCTATTGCTTCGATACGTAGACATCTGCAAACGCTATTTCCTAGCAAGGAAGTGTCGCATTTACATTCATTTCAATCGTAGACGAGGAATGCAAAACACTTAGCAAAGAATATTATATCTTATCATGAAACATAGATATGAGATGCGATATCTCTTTTTAAGAAGCATTTGAACTCTATTGCTTCGATACGTAGTCATCTGTAAACGCTATTTCCTTGCAAGGAAGTGTCGCATTTACATTCTTCTGAAGTGAATACGAGGTATACATAACACTTTACACTGAATATTATATCTTATCATGCAACATAGTAATGAGATGCGATATCGCGTTTTTAGAAGCATTAGAACTCTATTGCTACGATACGTAGACATCTGCAAACGCTATTTCCTAGCAAGGAAGTGTCGCATTTACATTCATTTGAAGTGTAGACGAGTAATACATAACACCTCGCAGTGAATATTACATCTCATCATGAAACATAGAAATGAAATGCGATTTCTCGTTTTAAGAAGCAATTGAACTCTAGTGCTTGGATACGTAGACATCTGCAAACGCTATTTCCTAGCAAGGAAGTGTCGCATTTACATCCGTCTGAATCGTAGACGAGGAATGCATAACACTTCGCAATGAATATTATATCTTATCATGAAACATAGATATGAGGTGCGATATCTCGTTTTAAGAAGCATTAGAGCTCTATCCCTACGATACGTAAACATCTGCAAACGCTATATCCTAGCAAGGAAGTGTCGCATTTACATTCATTTCAATCGTAGACGAGGAATGCAAAACACTTAGCAAAGAATATTATATCTTATCATGAAACATAGATATGAGATGCGATATCTCTTTTTAAGAAGCATTATAACTCTATTGCTACGATACGTAGACATCGGCAAACGCTATTTCCTTGCAAGGAAGTGTCGCATTTACATTCTTCTGAAGTTAATACGAGGTATACATAACACTTTACAATGAATATTATATCTTATCATGCAACATAGTAATGAGATGCGATATCGCGTTTTAAGAAGCATTCGAACCCTTTTGCTACGATACGTAGACATCTGCAAACGCTATTTCCTAGCAAGGAAGTGTCGCATTTACATTCATTTGAATCGTAGACGAGGAATGCATAACAGTTCGCAATGAATATTATATGTTATCATGAAACATAGATATGAGATGCGATATCGCGTTTTAAGAAGCATTAGAACTCTATTGCTTCGATACGTAGACATCTGCAAACGCTAAATCCTAGCAAGGAAGTGTCGCATTTACATCCGTTTGAATCGTAGACGAGGAATGCATAACACTTCGCAATGAATATTATATCTTATCATGAAACATAGATATGAGATGCGATATCTCGCTTTAGGAAGCATTTGAACTCTATTGCTTCGATACGTAGACATCTGCAAACGCTATTTCCTAGCAAGGAAGTGTCGCATTTACATTCATTTCAATCGTAGACGAGGAATGCAAAACACATAGCAAAGAATATTATATCTTATCATGAAACATAGATATGAGATGCGATATCTCTTTTTAAGAAGCATTTGAACTCTATTGCTTCGATACGTAGTCATCTGTAAACGCTATTTCCTTGCAAGGAAGTGTCGCATTTACATTCTTCTGAAGTGAATACGAGGTATGCATAACACTTTACACTGAATATTATATCTTATCATGCAACATAGTAATGAGATGCGATATCGCGTTTTTAGAAGCATTAGAACTCTATTGCTACGACACGTAGACATCTGCAAACGCTATTTCCTAGCAAGGAAGTGTCGCATTTACGTTCATTTGAAGTGTAGACGAGTAATACATAACACCTCGCAATGAATATTACATCTCATCATGAAACATAGAAATGAAATGCGATTTCTCGTTTTAAGAAGCAATTGAACTCTAGTGCTTGGATACGTAGACATCTGCAAACGCTATTTCCTAGCAAGGAAGTGTCGCATTTACATTCATTTCAATCGTAGACGAGGAATGCAAAACACTTAGCAATGAATATTATATCTTATCATGAAACATAGATATGAGATGAGCTATCTCGTCTTAAGAAGCATTTGAACTCTATTGCTTCGATACGTAAACATCTGCAAACGCTATTTCCTAGCAAGGAAGTGTCGCATTTACATTCATTTCAATCGTAGACGAGGAATGCAAAACACTTAGCAATGAATATTATATCTTATCATGAAACATAAGTATGAGATGCGATATCTCGTTTTAAGAAGCATTTGAACACTATTGCTTCGATACGTAGACATCTGTAAATGCTATTTCCGTGCAAGGAAGTGTCGCATTTACATTCATTTGAAGTGTAGACGAGGAATACATGACACTTTACACTGAATATTATATCTTATCATGCAACATAGTAATGAAATGCGATATCGTGTTTTAAGAAGCATTATAACTCTATTGCTACGATACGTAGACATCGGCAAACGCTATTTCCTTGCAAGGAAGTGTCGCATTTACATTCTTCTGAAGTTAATACGAGGTATACATAACACTTTACAATGAATATTATATCTTATCATGCAACATAGTAATGAGATGCGATATCGCGTTTTAAGAAGCATTAGAACCCTATTGCTACGATACGTAGACATCTGCAAACGCTATTTCCTAGCAAGGAAGGGTCGCATTTACATTCATTTGAAGTGTAGACGAGGAATACATAACACCCTCGCAATGAATATTACATCTTATCATGAAACATAGAAATGAAATGCGATATCTCGTCTTAAGGAGCATTTGAACTCTATTGCTTCGATACGTAGACATCTGCAAACGATATTTCCTAGCAAGGAATTGTCGCATTTACATCCGTTTGAATCGTAGACGTGGAATGCATAACTCTTAGCAATGAATATTATATCTCTTCATGAAACATAGATATGAGATGAGCTATCTCGTTTTAAGAAGTATTTGAACTCTATTGCTTCGATACATAAACATCTGCAAACGCTATTTCCTAGCAAGGAAGTGTCGCATTTACATTCATTTGAATCGTAGACGTGGAATGCATAACAGTTCGCAATGAATATTATATGTTATCATGAAACATAGATATGAGATGCGATATCTCGTTTTAAGAAGCACTAGAACTCTATCCCTACAATACGTAAACATCTGCAAACGCTATTTCCTAGCAAGGAAGTGTCTCATTTACATTCATTTGTATCGTAGACGAGGAATACATAACACTTCGCAATGAATATTATATCTTACAATGAAACATAGAAATGAGATGCGATATCATGTTTTAAGAAGCATTAGAACTCTATCCCTAGGATACGTAAACATCTGCAAACGCTATTTCCTCGCAAGGAAGAGTCGCACTTACATTCATTTGAATCGTAGACGAGGAATGCATATCTCTTCGCAATGAATATTATATCTTTTCATGAAACATAGATATGAGATGCGATATCTCGCTTTAAGAAGCATTTGAACTCTATTGCTTCGATACGTAGACATCTGCAAACGCTATTTCCTAGCAAGGAAGTGTCGCATTTACATTCATTTGAAGTGTAGACGAGGAATACATAACACCTCGCAATGAATATTACATCTCATCATGAAACATACAAATGAAATGCGACTTCTCGTTTTAAGGAGCAATTGAACTCTAGTGCTTCGATACGTAGACATCTGCAAACGCTATTTCCTAGCAAGGAAGTGTAGCATTTACATCCGTCTGAATCGTAGACGAGGAATGCACAACACTTCGCAATGAATATTATATCTTATCATGAAACATAGATATGAGGTGCGATATCTCGTTTTAAGAAGCATTAGAACTCTATCCCTACGATACGTAAACAACTGCAAACGCTATATCCTAGCAAGGAAGTGTCGCATTTACATTCATTTCAATCGTAGACGAGGAATGCAAAACACTTAGCAATGAATATTATATCTTATCATGAAACATAGATATGAGATGAGCTATCTCGTCTTAAGAAGCATTTGAACTCTATTGCTTCGATACGTAAATATCTGCAAACGCTATTTCCTAGCAAGGGAGTGTCGCATTTACTTTCATTTGAATCGTAGACGAGGAATGCATAACACTTCGCAATGAATATTATATCTTATCATGAAACAAAGATATGAGATGCGATATCTCGTTTTAAGAAGCATTTGAACTCTATTGCTTCGATACGTAGACATCTGCCCACGCTATTTCCTTGCAAGGAAGTGTCGCATTTACATTCATTTGAAGTGTAGACGAGGAATACATCACACTTCGCAGATCATATTACATCTTACCATGAAACATAGAAATGAGATGCGATATCGCGTTTTAAGGAGCATTAGAACACCATTGCTGCGATAGGTAGACATTTGCAAACGCTATTTCCTTGCAAGGAAGTGTCGCATTTACATTCATTTGAAGTGTAGACGAGGAATACATCACACTTCGCAGATCATATTACATCTTACCATGAAACATAGAAATGAGATGCGATATCGCGTCTTAAGAAGCATTAGAACACCATTGCTGCGATAGGTAGACATTTGCAAACGCTATTTCCTTGCAAGGAAGTGTCGCATTTACATTCATTTGAAGTGTAGACGAGGAATACATAACACTTCGCAAATCATATTATATCTTACCATGAAACATATAAATGAGATGCGATATCACGTTTTAAGAAGCTTTAGAACTCTATCCCTACGATACGTAAACATCTGCAAACGCTATTTCCTAGCAAGGAAGTGTCTCATTTACATTCATTTGAATCGTAGGCGAAGAATGCATAACAGTTCGCAATGAATATTATATGTTATCATGAAACATAGATATGAGATGCGATATCTCGTTTTAAGAAGCACTAGAACTCTATCCCTACGATACGTAAACATCTGCAGGCGCTATTTCCTAACATGGAAGTGTCGCATTTACATTCATTTGAATCGTAGACGAGGAATGCATAACACTTCGCAATGAATATTATATCTTATCATGAAACATAGATATGAGATGCAATATCTCGTTTTAAGAAGCATTTGAACTCTATTGCTTTGATACGTAAACATCTGCAAACGCTATTTCCTAGCAAGGACGGGTCGCATTTACATTCATTTGAATCGTAGACGAGGAATGCATAACCGTTCGCAATGAATATTATATCTTATCATGAAACATAGATATGAGATGCGATATCTCGTTTTAAGAAGCATTTGAACTCTATTACTCCGATACGTAGACATCAATAAACGCTATTTCCTTGCAAGGAAGTGTCGCATTTACATTCATATGGAGTGAATACGAGGTATACATAACACTTTACAATGAATATTATATCTTATCATGCAACATAGTAATGAGATGCGATATCGCGTTTTAAGAAGCATTAGAACTCTATTGCTACGATACGTAAACATCTGCAAACGCTATTTCCTAGCAAGGAAGTGTCGCATTTACATTCATTTGAAGTGTAGACGAGGAATACATGACACTTCGCAAATCATATTATATCTTACCATGAAACATAGAAATGAGATGCGATATCGCGTTTTAAGAAGCATTAGAACCCTATCCCTACGATACGTAAACATCTGCAAACGCTATTTCCTAGCAAGGAAGAGTCGCATTTACATTCATTTGAATCGTAGTCGAGGAATGCATAACACTTCGCAAATCATATTATATCATACCATGAAACATAGAAATGAGATGCGATATCGCGTTTATGAAGCATTAGAACTCTATTGCTTCGATACGTAGACATCTGCAAACGCTATTTCCTAGCAAGGAAGTGTCGCATTTACATCCGTTTGAATCGTAGACGAGGAATGCATAACACTTCGCAATGAATATTATATCTTATCATGAAACATAGATATGAGATGCGATATCTCGTTTTAAGAAGCATTTGAACTCTATTGCTTCGATACGTAGACATCTGTAAATGCTATTTCCTTGCAAGGAAGTGTCGCATTTACATTCATTTGAAGTGTAGACGAGGAATACATGACACTTCGCAAATCATATTATATCTTACCATGAAACATAGAAATGAGATGAGATATCCCGTTTTAAGGAGCATTAGAACTCTAACCCTACGATACGTAAACATCTGCAAACGCTATTTCCTAGCAAGGAAGTGTCGCATTTACATTCATTTGAATCGTAGACGAGGAATGCATAACACTTAGCAATGAATATTATATCTTATCATGAAACATAGATATGAGAAGCGCTATCTCGTTTTAAGAAGCATTTGAACTCCATTGCTTCGATACGTAAACATCAGCAAACGCTATTTCCTAGCAAGGAAGTGTCGCATTTACATTCATTTGAATCGTAGACGAGGAATGCATAACAGTTCGCAGTGAATATTATATGTTATCATGAAACATAGATATGAGATGCGATATCGCGTTTTAAGAAGCATTAGAACTCTATTGCTTCGATACGTAGACATCTGCAAACGCTATTTCCTAGCAAGGAAGTGTCGCATTTACATCCCTTTGAATCGTAGACGAGGAATGCATAACACTTCGCAATGAATATTATATCTTATCATGAAACATAGATATGAGATGCGATATCTCGCTTTAGGAAGCATTTGAACTCTATTGCTTCGATACGTAGACATCTGCAAACGCTATTTCCTAGCAAGGAAGTGTCGCATTTACATTCATTTCAATCGTAGACGAGGAATGCAAAACACTTAGCAAAGAATATTATATCTTATCATGAAACATAGATATGAGATGCGATATCTCTTTTAAGAAGCATTTGAACTCTATTGCTTCGATACGTAGTCATCTGTAAACGCTATTTCCTTGCAAGGAAGTGTCGCATTTACATTCTTCTGAAGTGAATACGAGGTATACATAACACTTTACACTGAATATTATATCTTATCATGCAACATAGTAATGAGATGCGATATCGCGTTTTTAGAAGCATTAGAACTCTATTGCTACGATACGTAGACATCTGCAAACGCTATTTCCTAGCAAGGAAGTGTCGCATTTACATTCATTTGAAGTGTAGACGAGTAATACATAACACCTCGCAGTGAATATTACATCTCATCATGAAACATAGAAATGAAATGCGATTTCTCGTTTTAAGAAGCAATTGAACTCTAGTGCTTGGATACGTAGACATCTGCAAACGCTATTTCCTAGCATGGAAGTGTCGCATTTACATCCGTCTGAATCGTAGACGAGGAATGCATAACACTTCGCAATGAATATTATATCTTATCATGAAACATAGATATGAGGTGCGATATCTCGTTTTAAGAAGCATTACAGCTCTATCCCTACGATACGTAAACATCTGCAAACGCTATATCCTAGCAAGGAAGTGTCGCATTTACATTCATTTCAATCGTAGACGAGGAATGCAAAACACTTAGCAAAGAATATTATATCTTATCATGAAACATAGATATGAGATGCGATATCTCGCTTTAGGAAGCATTTGAACTCTATTGCTTCGATACGTAGGCATCTGCAAACGCTATTTCCTAGCAAGGAAGTGTCGCATTTACGTTCATTTGAAGTGTAGACGAGTAATACATAACACCTCGCAATGAATATTACATCTCATCATGAAACATAGAAATGAAATGCGATTTCTCGTTTTAAGAAGCAATTGAACTCTAGTGCTTGGATACGTAGACATCTGCAAACGCTATTTCCTAGCAAGGAAGTGTCGCATTTACATTCATTTCAATCGTAGACGAGGAATGCAAAACACTTAGCAATGAATATTATATCTTATCATGAAACATAGATATGAGATGAGCTATCTCGTCTTAAGAAGCATTTGAACTCTATTGCTTCGATACGTAAACATCTGCAAACGCTATTTCCTAGCAAGGAAGTGTCGCATTTACATTCATTTCAATCGTAGACGAGGAATGCAAAACACTTAGCAATGAATATTATATCTTATCATGAAACATAAGTATGAGATGCGATATCTCGTTTTAAGAAGCATTTGAACACTATTGCTTCGATACGTAGACATCTGTAAATGCTATTTCCGTGGAAGGAAGTGTCGCATTTACATTCATTTGAAGTGTAGACGAGGAATACATGACACTTTACACTGAATATTATATCTTATCATGCAACATAGTAATGAAATGCGATATCGTGTTTTAAGAAGCATTATAACTCTATTGCTACGATACGTAGACATCGGCAAACGCTATTTCCTTGCAAGGAAGTGTCGCATTTACATTCTTCTGAAGTTAATACGAGGTATACATAACACTTTACAATGAATATTATATCTTATCATGCAACATAGTAATGAGATGCGATATCGTGTTTTAAGAAGCATTAGAACCCTATTGCTACGATACGTAGACATCTGCAAACGCTATTTCCTAGCAAGGAAGTGTCGCATTTACATTCATTTGAAGAGTAGACGAGGAATACATGACACTTCGCAAATCATATTATATCATACCATGAAACATAGAAATGAAATGCGATTTCTCGTTTTAAGAAGCAATTGAACTCTAGTGCTTGGATACGTAGACATCTGCAAACGCTATTTCCTAGCAAGGAAGTGTCGCATTTACATTCATTTCAATCGTAGACGAGGAATGCAAAACACTTAGCAAAGAATATTACATCTTATCATGAAACATAGATATGAGATGCGATATCTCGTTTTGAGCATTTGAACACTATTGCTTCGATACGTAGACATCTGTAAACGCTATTTCCTTGCAAGGAAGTGTCGCATTTACATTCTTCTGAAGTGAATACGAGGTATACATAACACTTTACACTGAATATTATATCTTATCATGCAACATAGTAATGAGATGCGATATCGCGTTTTAAGAAGCATTAGAACCCTATTGCTACGATACGTAGACATCTGCAAACGCTATTTCCTAGTAAGGAAGTGTCGCATTTACATTCATTTGAAGAGTAGACGAGGAATACATGACACTTCGCAAATCATATTATATCATACCATGAAACATAGAAATGAGATGCGATATCACGTTTTAAGAAGCATTGGAACTCTATCCCTACGATACGTAGACATCTGCAAACGCTATTTCCTAGCAAGGAAGTGTCGCATTTACATTCATTTCAATCGTAGACGAGGAATGCAAAACACTTAGCAATGAATATTATATCTTATCATGAAACATAAATATGAGATGCGATATCTCGTTTTAAGAAGCATTTGAACTCTATTGCTTCGATACGTAGTCATCTGTATACGCTATTTCCTTGCAAGGAAGTGTCGCATTTACATTCTTCTGAAGTGAATACGAGGTATACATAACACTTTACACTGAATATTATATCTTATCATGCAACATAGTAATGAGATGCGATATCGCGTTTTTAGAAGCATTAGAACTCTATTGCTACGATACGTAGACATCTGCAAACGCTATTTCCTAGCAAGGAAGTGTCGCATTTACATTCATTTGAAGTGTAGACGAGTAATACATAACACCTCGCAGTGAATATTACATCTCATCATGAAACATAGAAATGAAATGCGATTTCTCGTTTTAAGAAGCAATTGAACTCTAGTGCTTGGATACGTAGACATCTGCAAACGCTATTTCCTAGCAAGGAAGTGTCGCATTTACATCCGTCTGAATCGTAGACGAGGAATGCATAACACTTCGCAATGAATATTATATCTTATCATGAAACATAGATATGAGGTGCGATATCTCGTTTTAAGAAGCATTACAGCTCTATCCCTACGATACGTAAACATCTGCAAACGCTATATCCTAGCAAGGAAGTGTCGCATTTACATTCATTTCAATCGTAGACGAGGAATGCAAAACACTTAGCAAAGAATATTATATCTTATCATGAAACATAGATATGAGATGCGATATCTCTTTTTAAGAAGCATTATAACTCTATTGCTACGATACGTAGACATCGGCAAACGCTATTTCCTTGCAAGGAAGTGTCGCATTTACATTCTTCTGAAGTTAATACGAGGTATACATAACACTTTACAATGAATATTATATCTTATCATGCAACATAGTAATGAGATGCGATATCGCGTTTTAAGAAGCATTAGAACACTTTTGCTACGATACGTAGACATCTGCAAACGCTATTTCCTAGCAAGGAAGTGTCGCATTTACATTCATTTGAATCGTAGACGAGGAATGCATAACAGTTCGCAATGAATATTATGTTATCATGAAACATAGATATGAGATGCGATATCGCGTTTTAAGAAGCATTAGAACTCTATTGCTTCGATACGTAGACATCTGCAAACGCTAAATCCTAGCAAGGAAGTGTCGCATTTACATCCATTTGAATCGTAGACGAGGAATGCATAACACTTCGCAATGAATATTATATCTTATCATGAAACATAGATATGAGATGCGATATCTCGCTTTAGGAAGCATTTGAACTCTATTGCTTCGATACGTAGACATCTGCAAACGCTATTTCCTAGCAAGGAAGTGTCGCATTTACATTCATTTCAATCGTAGACGAGGAATGCAAAACACTTAGCAAAGAATATTATATCTTATCATGAAACATAAATATGAGATGCGATATCTCGTTTTAAGAAGCATTTGAACTCTATTGCTTCGATACGTAGACATCTGTAAATGCTATTTCCGTGCAAGGAAGTGTCGCATTTACATTCATTTGAAGTGTAGACGAGGAATAGATGACACTTTACACTGAATATTATATCTTATCATGCAACATAGTAATGAAATGCGATATCGTGTTTTAAGAAGCATTATAACTCTATTGCTACGATACGTAGACATCTGTAAATGCTATTTCCTAGCAAGGAAGTGTTGCATCTACATCCGTCTGAATCGTAGACGAGGAATGCATAACACTTCGCAATGAATATTATATCTTATCATGAAACATAGATATGAGATGCGATATCTCGTTTTAAGAAGCATTTGAACTCTATTGCTTCGATACGTAGACATCTGTAAATGCTATTTCCTTGCAAGGAAGTGTCGCATTTACATTCATTTGAAGTGTAGACGAGGAATACATGACACTTCGCAAATCATATTATATCTTACCATGAAACATAGAAATGAGATGAGATATCCCGTTTTAAGGAGCATTAGAACTCTAACCCTACGATACGTAAACATCTGCAAACGCTATTTCCTAGCAAGGAAGTGTCGCATTTACATTCATTTGAATCGTAGACGAGGAATGCATAACACTTAGCAATGAATATTATATCTTATCATGAAACATAGATATGAGAAGCGCTATCTCGTTTTAAGAAGCATTTGAACTCCATTGCTTCGATACGTAAACATCAGCAAACGCTATTTCCTAGCAAGGAAGTGTCGCATTTACATTCATTTGAATCGTAGACGAGGAATGCATAACAGTTCGCAGTGAATATTATATGTTATCATGAAACATAGATATGAGATGCGATATCGCGTTTTAAGAAGCATTAGAACTCTATTGCTTCGATACGTAGACATCTGCAAACGCTAAATCCTAGCAAGGAAGTGTCGCATTTACATCCGTTTGAATCGTAGACGAGGAATGCATAACACTTCGCAATGAATATTATATCTTATCATGAAACATAGATATGAGATGCGATATCTCGCTTTAGGAAGCATTTGAACTCTATTGCTTCGATACGTAGACATCTGCAAACGCTATTTCCTAGCAAGGAAGTGTCGCATTTACATTCATTTCAATCGTAGACGAGGAATGCAAAACACTTAGCAAAGAATATTATATCTTATCATGAAACATAGATATGAGGTGCGATATCTCTTTTAAGAAGCATTTGAACTCTATTGCTTCGATACGTAGTCATCTGTAAACGCTATTTCCTTGCAAGGAAGTGTCGCATTTACATTCTTCTGAAGTGAATACGAGGTATACATAACACTTTACACTGAATATTATATCTTATCATGCAACATAGTAATGAGATGCGATATCGCGTTTTTAGAAGCATTAGAACTCTATTGCTACGATACGTAGACATCTGCAAACGCTATTTCCTAGCAAGGAAGTGTCGCATTTACGTTCATTTGAAGTGTAGACGAGTAATACATAACACCTCGCAATGAATATTACATCTCATCATGAAGCATAGAAATGAAATGCGATTTCTCGTTTTAAGAAGCAATTGAACTCTAGTGCTTGGATACGTAGACATCTGCAAACGCTATTTCCTAGCAAGGAAGTGTCGCATTTACATTCATTTCAATCGTAGACGAGGAATGCAAAACACTTAGCAATGAATATTATATCTTATCATGAAACATAGATATGAGATGAGCTATCTCGTCTTAAGAAGCATTTGAACTCTATTGCTTCGATACGTAAACATCTGCAAACGCTATTTCCTAGCAAGGAAGTGTCGCATTTACATTCATTTCAATCGTAGACGAGGAATGCAAAACACTTAGCAATGAATATTATATCTTATCATGAAACATAAGTATGAGATGCGATATCTCGTTTTAAGAAGCATTTGAACACTATTGCTTCGATACGTAGACATCTGTAAATGCTATTTCCGTGCAAGGAAGTGTCGCATTTACATTCATTTGAAGTGTAGACGAGGAATACATGACACTTTACACTGAATATTATATCTTATCATGCAACATAGTAATGAAATGCGATATCGTGTTTTAAGAAGCATTATAACTCTATTGCTACGATACGTAGACATCGGCAAACGCTATTTCCTTGCAAGGAAGTGTCGCATTTACATTCTTCTGAAGTTAATACGAGGTATACATAACACTTTACAATGAATATTATATCTTATCATGCAACATAGTAATGAGATGCGATATCGCGTTTTAAGAAGCATTAGAACCCTATTGCTACGATACGTAGACATCTGCAAACGCTATTTCCTAGCAAGGAAGTGTCGCATTTACATTCATTTGAAGTGTAGACGAGGAATACATAACACCTCGCAATGAATATTACATCTTATCATGAAACATAGAAATGAAATGCGATATCTCGTCTTAAGGAGCATTTGAACTCTATTGCTTCGATACGTAGACATCTGCAAACGATATTTCCTAGCAAGGAAGTGTCGCATTTACATCCGTTTGAATCGTAGACGAGGAATGCATAACACTTAGCAATGAATATTATATCTTATCATGAAACATAGATATGAGATGAGCTATCTCGCTTTAAGAAGTATTTGAACTCTATTGCTTCGATACGTAAACATCTGCAAATGCTATTCCCTAGCAAGGAAGTGTCGCATTTACATTCATTTCAATCGTAGACGAGGAATGCAAAACACTTAGCAAAGAATATTACATCTTATCATGAAACATAGATATGAGATGCGATATCTCGTTTTGAGCATTTGAACACTATTGCTTCGATACGTAGACATCTGTAAACGCTATTTCCTTGCAAGGAAGTGTCGCATTTACATTCTTCTGAAGTGAATACGAGGTATACATAACACTTTACACTGAATATTATATCTTATCATGCAACATAGTAATGAGATGCGATATCGCGTTTTAAGAAGCATTAGAACCCTATTGCTACGATACGTAGACATCTGCAAACGCTATTTCCTAGTAAGGAAGTGTCGCATTTACATTCATTTGAAGAGTAGACGAGGAATACATGACACTTCGCAAATCATATTATATCATACCATGAAACATAGAAATGAGATGCGATATCACGTTTTAAGAAGCATTGGAACTCTATCCCTACGATACGTAGACATCTGCAAACGCTATTTCCTAGCAAGGAAGTGTCGCATTTACATTCATTTCAATCGTAGACGAGGAATGCAAAACACTTAGCAATGAATATTATATCTTATCATGAAACATAAATATGAGATGCGATATCTCGTTTTAAGAAGCATTTGAACTCTATTGCTTCGATACGTAGACATCTGTAAACGCTATTTCCGAGCAAGGAAGTGTCGCATTTACATTCATTTGAAGTGTAGACGAGGAATACATGACACTTTACACTGAATATTATATCTTATCATGCAACATAGTAATGAAATGCGATATCGTGTTTTAAGAAGCATTATAACTCTATTGCTACGATACGTAGACATCTGTAAATGCTATTTCCTTGCAAGGAAGTGTCGCATTTACATTCATTTGAAGTATAGACGAGGAATACATGACACTTCGCAAATCGTATTATATCTTACCATGAAACATATAAATGAGATGCGATATCACGTTTTAAGAAGCTTTAGAACTCTATCCCTACGATACGTAAACATCTGCAAACGCTATTTCCTAGCAAGGAAGTGTCTCATTTACATTCATTTGAATCGTAGACGAAGAATGCATAACAGTTCGCAATTAATATTATATGTTATCATGAAACATAGATATGAGATGCGTTATCTCGTTTTAAGAAGCGTTTGAACTCTATTGCTTCGATACGTAGACATCTGTAAACGCTATTTCCTTGCAAGGAAGTGTCGCATTTACATTCTTCTGAAGTGAATACGAGGTATACATAACACTTTACAATGAATATTATATCTTATCATGCAACATAGTAATGAGATGCGATATCGCGTTTTAAGAAGCATTAGAACTCTATTGCTACGATACGTAGACATCTGCAAACGCTATTTCCTTGCAAGGAAGCGTCGCAATTACATTCTTCTGAAGTGAATACGAGGTATACATAACACTTTACAATGAATATTATATCTTATCGTGCAACATTGTAATGAGATGCGATATCTCGTTTGAAGAAGCATAAGAACTCTATTGCTACGAAACGTAGTCACCTGCAAACGCTATTTCCTTGCAAGGAAGTGTAGCATTTACATACTTTTAAAGTGAATGCGAGGTTTACATAACACTTCGCAATGAATATTATACCTTATCATGAAACATAGAAATGAGATACGCTATCACGTTTTAAGAAGCACTAGAACTCTATCCCTACGATACGTAAACATCTGCAAACGCTATTTCCTAGCAAGGAAGTGTCGCATTTATATTCATTTGAATCGTAGACGAGGAATGCATAACACTTAGCAATGAATATTATATCTTATCATGAAACATAGATATGAGAAGCGCTATCTCGTTTTAAGAAGCATTTGAACTCCATTGCTTTGATACGTAAACATCAGCAAACGCTATTTCCTAGCAAGGAAGTGTCGCATTTACATTCATTTGAATCGTAGACGAGGAATGCATAACAGTTCGCAATGAATATTATATGTTATCATGAAACATAGATATGAGATGCGATATCGCGTTTTAAGAAGCATTAGAACTCTATTGCTTCGATACGTAGACATCTGCAAACGCTATTTCCTAGCAAGGAAGTGTCGCATTTACATCCGTTTGAATCGTAGACGAGGAATGCATAACACTTCGCAATGAATATTATATCTTATCATGAAACATAGATATGAGATGCGATATCTCGCTTTAGGAAGCATTTGAACTCTATTGCTTCGATACGTAGACATCTGCAAACGCTATTTCCTAGCAAGGAAGTGTCGCATTTACATTCATTTCAATCGTAGACGAGGAATGCAAAACACTTAACAAAGAATATTATATCTTATCATGAAACATAGATATGAGATGCGATATCTCTTATTAAGAAGCATTTGAACTCTATTGCTTCGATACGTAGTCATCTGTAAACGCTATTTCCTTGCAAGGAAGTGTCGCATTTACATTCATTTGAAGTGTAGACGAGGAATACATGACACTTTACACTGAATATTATATCTTATCATGCAACATAGTAATGAAATGCGATATCGTGTTTTAAGAAGCATTAGAACCCTATTGCTACGATACGTAGATATCTGCAAACGCTATTTCCTAGCAAGGAAGTGTCGCATTTACATTCATTTGAATCGTAGACGAGGAATGCATAACACTTAGCAATGAATATTATATCTTATCATGAAACATAGATATGAGATGCGATATCTCGCTTTAGGAAGCATTTGAACTCTATTGCTTCGATACGTAGACATCTGCAAACGATATTTCCTAGCAAGGAAGTGTCGCGTTTGCATCCGTTTGAATCGTAGACGAGGAATGCATAACACTTAGCAATGAATATTATATCTTATCATGAAACATAGATATGAGATGAGCTATCTCGCTTTAAGAAGTATTTGAACTCTATTGCTTCGATACGTAAACATCTGCAAACGCTATTCCCTAGCAAGGAAGTGTCGCATTTACATTCATTTCAATCGTAGACGAGGAATGCAAAACACTTAGCAATGAATATTATATCTTATCATGAAACATAGATATGAGATGCGATATCGCGTTTTAAGAAGCATTAGAACTCTATTGCTTCGATACGTAGACATCTGCAAACGCTATTTCCTAGCAAGGAAGTGTCGCATTTACATCCGTTTGAATCGTAGACGAGGAATGCATAACACTTCGCAATGAATATTATATCTTATCATGAAACATAGATATGAGATGCGATATCTCGCTTTAGGAAGCATTTGAACTCTATTGCTTCGATACGTAGACATCTGCAAACGCTATTTCCTAGCAAGGAAGTGTCGCATTTACATTCATTTCAATCGTAGACGAGGAATGCAAAACACTTAGCAAAGAATATTATATCTTATCATGAAACATAGATATGAGATGCGATATCTCTTTTTAAGAAGCATTTGAACTCTATTGCTTCGATACGTAGTCATCTGTAAACGCTATTTCCTTGCAAGGAAGTGTCGCATTTACATTCATTTGAAGTGTAGACGAGGAATACATGACACTTTACACTGAATATTATATCTTATCATGCAACATAGTAATGAAATGCGATATCGTGTTTTAAGAAGCATTAGAACCCTATTGCTACGATACGTAGATATCTGCAAACGCTATTTCCTAGCAAGGAAGTGTCGCATTTACATCCGTTTGAATCGTAGACGAGGAATGCATAACACTTCGCAATGAATATTATATCTTATCATGAAACATAGATATGAGATGCGATATCTCGCTTTAGGAAGCATTTGAACTCTATTGCTTCGATACGTAGACATCTGCAAACGCTATTTCCTAGCAAGGAAGTGTCGCATTTACATTCATTTCAATCGTAGACGAGGAATGCAAAACACTTAACAAAGAATATTATATCTTATCATGAAACATAGATATGAGATGCGATATCTCTTATTAAGAAGCATTTGAACTCTATTGCTTCGATACGTAGTCATCTGTAAACGCTATTTCCTTGCAAGGAAGTGTCGCATTTACATTCATTTGAAGTGTAGACGAGGAATACATGACACTTTACACTGAATATTATATCTTATCATGCAACATAGTAATGAAATGCGATATCGTGTTTTAAGAAGCATTAGAACCCTATTGCTACGATACGTAGATATCTGCAAACGCTATTTCCTAGCAAGGAAGTGTCGCATTTACATTCATTTGAATCGTAGACGAGGAATGCATAACACTTAGCAATGAATATTATATCTTATCATGAAACATAGATATGAGATGCGATATCTCGCTTTAGGAAGCATTTGAACTCTATTGCTTCGATACGTAGACATCTGCAAACGATATTTCCTAGCAAGGAAGTGTCGCGTTTGCATCCGTTTGAATCGTAGACGAGGAATGCATAACACTTAGCAATGAATATTATATCTTATCATGAAACATAGATATGAGATGAGCTATCTCGCTTTAAGAAGTATTTGAACTCTATTGCTTCGATACGTAAACATCTGCAAACGCTATTCCCTAGCAAGGAAGTGTCGCATTTACATTCATTTCAATCGTAGACGAGGAATGCAAAACACTTAGCAATGAATATTATATCTTATCATGAAACATAGATATGAGATGCGATATCGCGTTTTAAGAAGCATTAGAACTCTATTGCTTCGATACGTAGACATCTGCAAACGCTATTTCCTAGCAAGGAAGTGTCGCATTTACATCCGTTTGAATCGTAGACGAGGAATGCATAACACTTCGCAATGAATATTATATCTTATCATGAAACATAGATATGAGATGCGATATCTCGCTTTAGGAAGCATTTGAACTCTATTGCTTCGATACGTAGACATCTGCAAACGCTATTTCCTAGCAAGGAAGTGTCGCATTTACATTCATTTCAATCGTAGACGAGGAATGCAAAACACTTAGCAAAGAATATTATATCTTATCATGAAACATAGATATGAGATGCGATATCTCTTTTTAAGAAGCATTTGAACTCTATTGCTTCGATACGTAGTCATCTGTAAACGCTATTTCCTTGCAAGGAAGTGTCGCATTTACATTCATTTGAAGTGTAGACGAGGAATACATGACACTTTACACTGAATATTATATCTTATCATGCAACATAGTAATGAAATGCGATATCGTGTTTTAAGAAGCATTAGAACCCTATTGCTACGATACGTAGATATCTGCAAACGCTATTTCCTAGCAAGGAAGTGTCGCATTTACATCCGTTTGAATCGTAGACGAGGAATGCATAACACTTCGCAATGAATATTATATCTTATCATGAAACATAGATATGAGATGCGATATCTCGCTTTAGGAAGCATTTGAACTCTATTGCTTCGATACGTAGACATCTGCAAACGCTATTTCCTAGCAAGGAAGTGTCGCATTTACATTCATTTCAATCGTAGACGAGGAATGCAAAACACTTAGCAAAGAATATTATATCTTATCATGAAACATAGATATGAGATGCGCTATCTCGTTTTAAGAAGCATTTGAACTCTATTGCTTCGATACGTAAATATCTGCAAACGCTATTTCCTAGCAAGGAAGTGTCGCATTTACATTCATTTCAATCGTAGACGAGGAATGCAAAACACTTAGCAATGAATATTATATCTTATCATGAAACATAAATATGAGATGCGATATCTCGTTTTAAGAAGCATTTGAACTCTATTGCTTCGATACGTAGACATCTGTAAATGCTATTTCCTTGCAAGGAAGTGTCGCATTTACATTCATTTGAAGTGTAGACGAGGAATACATGACACTTTACACTGAATATTATATCTTATCATGCAACACAGTAATGAGATGCGATATCTCGTTTTAAGAAGCACTAGAACTCTATCCCTACGATACGTAGACATCGGCAAACGCTATTTCCTTGCAAGGAAGTGTCGCATTTACATTCTTCTGAAGTTAATACGAGGTATACATAACACTTTACAATGAATATTATATCTTATCATGCAACATAGTAATGAGATGCGATATCGCGTTTTAAGAAGCATTAGAACCCTATTGCTACGATACGTAGACATCTGCAAACGCTATTTCCTAGCAAGGAAGTGTCGCATTTACATTCATTTGAAGTGTAGACGAGGAATACATGACACTTGGCAAATCATATTACATCTTACCATGAAACATAGGAACGAGATGCGATATCACGTTTTAAGAAGCATTGGAACTCTATCCCTACGATACGTAGACATCTGCAAACGCTATTTCCTAGCAAGGAAGTGTCGCATTTACATTCATTTGAAGAGTAGACAAGGAATACATGACACTTCGCAATGAATATTATATCTTACCATGAAACATCGAAATGAGATGCTATATCGCATTTTAAGAAGCATAAGAACTCTATTGCTTAGATACGTAGACATCTGCAAACGCTATTTCCTAGCAAGGAAGTGTCGCATTTACATTCATTTGAATCGTAGACGAGGAATACATAACACTTCGCAATGAATATTATATCTTACAATGAAACATAGAAATGAGATGCGATATCATGTTTTAGGAAGCATTAGAACTCTATCCCTAGGATACGTAAACATCTGCAAACGCTATTTCCTAGCAAGGAAGAGTCGCACTTACATTCGTTTGAATCGTAGACGAGGAATGCATATTGTCACGTCCCGAGGTGCGGTTGCGCTCGCAACGGTGGCACAAAGTCGTAACCGTTCCCGAAAATAACGCGAATTGCGTCCGGACCGGGTTCGTTGGCTTTTCGGACTTGATAAAACGGTAACTAACACTAAACTTACCTTGCGAAGGCTTGATTCCGCTGTCTGATTTCTCTTTCCAGGTACCTGGAACGCCTTGGATCCGCAACCGGGATGGCGGCGGCGTACGGCTGGAACGGAGGTACGGGTCGTGCGGCGAAGGAAACCTCCTTCACAGGTACCAGGACTCGAACGCAGGAAATTGAATATTCTGGTGCATCACCCACGTATTCCCGAGCGAGACGACGAATAAACTCTCTCCTCCCCGCGTGTCGTGTACGCTTTGTCGGAGGTGCAAGGCTCGTCGAGAATACTTGAACTTCGGTCGAGTACGGCGCGGCTAAGCGTTGGTTCGCTCTAGCTTACCGGGATCAACCTGGGCGCAAGATATTCTGTATACGGTAGAAGTGAGGATGGAGCAACTAAGCGCTGGTTCGCTCTAGTCGTCGAGCCTCAAGACTATCGCAGATGAGATATAGAAATAGAATAATCGCGAGCGTACCCGTGGATTAGAATTAAGGAATTGTATTTGAACTCGAATAAAGATACTTTGAATCTGGTAAAAATAAACTATATTCTATGATTTCACTATACTAGATACACTTGACTAAATTCTAAGTTACTGACTAGCGATTACAATGAGAATTAGAAATAGTATAAAGTATCGAATGGACTCCGCTATGGGAGTATGGATAGAGACGAATGCATTAGAGCTAATTGCTCGTTGCGAATGAGCCTATTGCTCGGATCGGAAGTGCATCGTTCGGATGCTGGATTAGAACTCCTCGGTTCGGAGATGAGATGCGAACTCTCCAGTTCGGAGATGAGATACCAACTCTCCCGTTCGGAGGTGAGATTGGAACTCTCCAGTTCGGAGATGAGATACCAACTCTCCCTTTCGGAGGTGAGATTGGAACTGACTCTCGGATCTCGCGTCCGCGACCTCCTCGGGTCGCGCGGCGCGCGAGTCGCTGGGCCCTCGCGGTGGGGCGGACGGTCGGAGTAGGGCGGCCGCTCGGCCCTCGTGGTGGGGCGGCCGTTCGGAGTGGGGCGCGGCCCGCGTTAAGCGTGAGCCGCGAGCGTCGAGTGTGCGCGCGAGTGCACGGAACATAACCGTGCATGAATAAAATATATACATATATTTACTTAAATCTAGGTGTGTGTTGGTGTGTATGTACATAGGTGAGTAGTGTGCTTATTCTAATCCCACATGTACGAGAAGTACGTATAGGGCTTCGTGATCGCTGGGGATTCGACCCAGTATGTGTCGGAGAGCTCCTCGCCCTCGTAATACGGGGTGAAGTCCTCCCCCTCGTGTGTGGAGATCGCGCGTGGGCGCGGCATGCTGCATCCCTCTTCCCTCTCGTACCTTTGTCTCCTTCTGTAGGGACGGCGAGTCGGCGGGTGGCCCGTGTGCAGGGGCTCCGGATACGGATGCTGGGGATGATGAGGTGGACGCCGGAGGGTGGCAGGCGGTACGCCTGACGTTACACCACCCCCCTTGGAAAAAGAATCTCGGCCATGCCGAGATCTCTTGTCTGTTGGGTAGATTTCGGGATGCTGGATCCTTCTCTTGGTCCTGTCGGCTGGATGCTGCGGAATCTGAGGTTTTTCGCCTGGTTGATCCTGGCGATAACGTTTGGAGATTGGACCGTGACTGCGGGCTTCCTTCGGATTGCAGGCACTTTCGTCGCTTTCACTTTCAGCGTTCGTTTGAATGTCACTGCTCTCACTGACTTCATTTTCAGTTTTTCGCACTTTTCTTTCACTAGCATCCACACTCTGCATACTATGCATTCGTTTACAAATTTTGATTTTGTTCGTATGAACAATTTTATGGCGCCCTTTTACATTCAGCTTAACATTACAATTGCCCAAAATTTCGAGGATACGGTACGGTCCAGAATACTGTGCCTGGAACTTATGTTTGTTCGGCTCTTTTAAAAGATAGACCCATTGGCCTACCTCGAAGTTTTGGACATTGAGATTTCGGTCATAATAATATTTGGAACGGCGTTTCGCATTGTCTAGATTGGCTTTAGCCAAATCCTGAGATTTCGAGATTTTCTCCTGAAGTTGTATAAGATAGTCGCTATAGGTTTCGTTATCAGAGCTGTCCTGAAAAGGAGTGGCTGACGGCGTCCTAGCTATCCTGCCGAACACTAGTTCGTGTGGGGTGTATAATGTACCCTCGTGCACACTGGTGTTGTATGAAAACATTGCGTACGGTAACCAATTCACCCAATCGTTACTCGACTCTATGTAATGCTTCAGATATTCGGCCAGGACGTGGTGAGATCGTTCAACGGACCCGTTTGTCTGTGGATGGAACGCAGTGGACTTGTATTGCTTAATACGGAATTTGATTGCTATGGCTTTAATCAAGCTATTTATAAAGTTCGAACCTTGGTCCGTGAGTATGCCTTTCGGGCATCCGAACTTACAAATGAATTCTTTTATTAAAGCTTCGGCAATGTCTACTGCGGTGGTGGTTTTGAGAGGAACTGCGATTGAGTATTTAGTGAGGAGATCTTGGATCGTGAGGATACTCGTATAACCGTCGGAAGTTTCGGGAAGAGGACCCATTACGTCCATTGAAATCTTATCGAATGCCCTGCCAGGGGTGTCGGTTAAAGTGAGAGGCTGTCTGGTCTTTACCCGGACCAGTTTCTCTGTCTGACAACTTTTACATTTGCCAATATATTCTTGTATTTGTGTTTTCATGTTTGGCCAAAAGTATTGTTGTCTGATGCGAGAATAAGTTTTATTAACCCCTTTGTGACCTCCCACAGGGGAGTCGTGGTTTTCTCTTATTATTTTCAGTCGTTCTTCGACCGAAGGGGTTTTAATGAGGCCCTGGCAGACCGTAATCTGGACAGTTGTTTCATAAAACAGGTCCTGAAGGATTTTCTGGATTCGGGACCAGGATACGGAGTCTAGATAGGTTTGTGCGATACTAAATGTTTGTAATTGTAATTCGTTTACAACGTCGCACAAGGATCTGAATGTTTCTATTACGGTCTGGAAATTGATTGATCTGGTGGAATGTTCGATGATTGGAAGCTGGATTTGGAATTCGTTTCCGATTTGTATGACTTTGGCTTTAGTAAGAACGTGATTTTTGTTTGGAAGGAATTTTTCAGCGTTCGCTAGATCTTTGGCGCCCGTGTCATAGGGGTGCCCAGATTGCGTGACGAAGACAACTACATTGTCTCGTCGCGTTGATAATGCGTCACGGCTGAAATTAAATAGAGGTTCGCGTCGGAAAAATTCATTTGGAGCAGGAGTATAGAAGTCGGTGCTGTCGCTGGCGACTTGCGGAGGTGGTGCTGTGTTGGTACGGAAGGACGTGCCTGGAGTCGGTAATTCAGGTTCTGATGTTACCGGAGTAGGAGGAGGCGCTAGTGTGGTATACTTTTTACGGGTTTCCGGAGGCACATCGAAGATGTCGTCCTCCGAGTTTTCTGAATACGAGAGCGGAAAAATTTGAGCGGGATTCCGCGACAATGCGTCCGCATTAAGGTTCGTTTTTCCACTTTTATAGACCATCTCGTAGTCAAATTCCGCTAACTTAAGCCTCCACCGTACGAGTCTACTTGACGGGTCCTTGACCGAATTCATCCACACTAACGGTCGATGGTCGGTAACGAGTTTGAATTGATTACCGTATATGTATGGACGAAAGTAATGGACGGCGTAGACAATCGCCAGACACTCCTTCTCGATCGTGGAGTAGTTTTTCTCCGCAGCGTTTAACAGTCGCGACGTGTACGCGATTGGCAAGTCGCGGCCTATTGGTCCTTGACTCAAGATAGCACCAATAGCTTCGGCGGACGCGTCGGTCGTTATCACGAATGGTTGTTTAAAGTTGGGGTACTGCAAGATAGGCGCTTCGCATAGGCAATCTCGGAGTTTGACGAATGAATTCTCTTGCTCGTTACGCCATACAAAGGGCGCGTCTTTTTTTAACAAATTTGTAAGTGGCTTAGCAATATTGGAAAAATTTGCGATGAACCGCCTGTAGTATCCCGCGAGCCCGAGGAATTGTTTGATCTGTTTCGCGTTGCGCGGGCGCGGAAAATTTTTGACGGCGCTAATTTTCGCAGGGTCAGGTTTTACACCGTGCTCACTGATAATATGACCCAAATAGCTTACTTCTCTCCTCAAGAATTCGCACTTATCCGGCTGCAATACTAAATTAGCTTCTTTGAGCCGTTGAGTTAATTTCTCGAATTTAAGTCGATGTTCTTGAAGAGAGCTAGCGTAGATAACAATGTCGTCCAAATAGACGAAAATTTCGTTCCCCTGGAGACCGGACAGGACATTGTCCATAAGTCGTTGGAACGTCGCTGGCGCATTTTTTAATCCGAATGGCATTCTTTTAAATTCATAATGCCCGTGAGGCGTCGAAAAAGCGGTTTTGGGAGCATCGGCGGGCTCCATTGGGATCTGGTGAAATCCGCTCGCGAGATCGAATGTACTAAAATACTTCGCGCTCCCGAGCTGATCAAGTATCTCGGTAATGCAAGGGAGGGGATAGGCATCGGCGACAGATTTCTCATTGAGTGCGCGGTAGTCGATGACGACGCGCCATTGCTTGTTGCCCAAGGAGTCCGGTTTTTTTGGGACAACCCACAATGGCGAATTATATGGTGATTTTGACGGAGAGATGACACCATTTTGTAAAAATTTGTCGACTTGTCGTCGAATCTCCTCCTTATGAGCTGGTGGGAATCGGTATTGTTTCACATTGACGGGGCGGTCGTCGACGGTTGGAATCTTGTGCGTGGTTGCTGACGTATGCCCTAATTTATCCCCCTCAATGTGAAAAAGCTCCTGCGTGCTTTGAACGAGACGGACGACGTGCTCTCTTTCCTCTGCGTTGAGGTGGTCGAGACGGAGGAGACTAAGAATTCGGTCTAGGCGAGATTTCGAAGGATTGGCGGATTTCGATGTTTGTTTCAACGGCGCCTGTTGTATATTATTTTTAACCGCCTGAGCATAGGAGATCTGTTGAACATTCGCGATTTTGCAACGCGAAGGAGGAGTTTCGAGTGTCGAATATGGTGTCTGACCCGAGAAAGAAATAGAAGTTTTCCCTTTTTGGGATGAGCCGATCGGTACGGCGGATACGTTGGATTTAGAAAAAACCGGATAGAGCGATGGACTTTCCTCCTTATGGAGGGGAGTCATGATTTGCGCGGGCTCAAGTACGATTTCTGGTAACGCGATTTCGACGGCGCGGTCGGATGAATTAATTATTCGAGTTACCGCTTTGCCCCGAATTACTCTGACGAGAGCGTTTCCGAAAAATATACCCGGCGCAAGATCGATACGAGGAATTATACCTTCCGCGAGGTTCGAATTAACTACGCGGACCTTGATACCGATATTTGATCTCGGCGGAATGGAGATACGGTCTCCTGACTTCGGAGAATCTGCTTTGTCTTGCGTTCGAAGCTTCGATTTCGTTGCTGCATCGCGTTTCAGCGGAGGCGATGATTTACGCGGCGGGCGCGGCGGCGGAGGGGGAATAGATTCCGTGCGCGGCGCTTGTTTACGTTTCGGCGATAGGAGAGGCTTTATTTTCGAGTCCGGTGACGGTTCCTCGAGTGCTTCGATATCGTCTTCGAAAGGAATTCTCTTACCATTCCATTTGATTATTTTATTTGGAAAAGAGATTTCTGCGTCCATACAGAACCCGGAGCCGAGGATCCCGCTTGGTTTAAGGGGAAAATCATCCTCGACCACATTAAAAGGAACGACGCGACCGAAAATGACAAGATTCACCGTCCCTAAGGTTGCGGTTTTGCCATCGGTTACCCCTGTTATTATTACGATCTCGGACTTATCGATTCGCGCGGATGCTTTTAGAGCCGAACGTTTTATAATATTTATTTCCGCCCCAGTGTCCACCATGAAGCGAGTTGGTGAAATTAGAAGGTCGGACTTTAAAATTACGTTTGGCGTGCTAGTTTTTCCGGTTATGTTTATCGCGGCGTTTCGTCGATTTCCGCGTTGGAGTTGTTCGCGGCGAGAGGACGGACTTGGTGCGCGGCCTCGCCACCTGTCTCGCGGCGGGTGCGGAGGCCATTGTCGTTTCCCGAATTTTTATTTACCGCGTTGTTGTACTGCCTTTTGCGGCACTCGCCTATTTCGTGCCCCGGGGTCTTGCAATAGCGACAAAATTTGGGCGCGTCCCTGGCTACGATTTGTCTCGGTTGTTCGTACGCGGGGCCTCGAGTAGGAGGCGGTACGTCCCTGGATCGCAAGTATTCCTGCGGTCGGTACGGCGATGGCGGTCTGAGCCGACACTCGGTCGCGTAATGTCCGATATTATTGCATTTTCGGCAAATAATTTCGGCTGGTTTTTCGCGCGATTCTGGTCGCGCGACACGCGATCTACCTAGCCGGTTGCAATCACGTTCGTGCATTTGATAGAGCTCCCGCGCTCGAGCGAACGTTTCTCGCAATGTACCGAATGAACTTATAGTCATTTGCATTCGAATTTCCGGAATGAGACCGTCTTTAAAACATTGTAGGGTGAGCGCGTCTACGTCATCGAGCGATTCCGGTGTGTCTCGTCGAGCAAGCCTCTCGCAATCAATTATAGCGGTTCTAAGATCTTTTACTCGACCGATGTAATCTAGAATGTGCTCGTTCGCGCGCATAAATATATTAGCAAGTTCACCCCGATAATGATGAGCTGATTTTACGGAGCAAAAAGTGCTGCGAAGAACGTCCGTTAATTCGAGTATTGTGTAACACGGCTCGTCTTCTAGCGCGGCGTAGGCACGACCCTTGAGTTTTCCCTTAAGCAGGCGTGTGAAAGTTCGCTCGCACCCATTAGGGATAAGCTCATAAGCGCGTTTACACGCTCGGGTAAACTGAAGAATAGGAATGTTCTGACCATCGAATGTCGGCACGGCTTCGAGGGCCTGCTTAAGCGATAGCTCGTCGTGTTGCGAACTATTTGTATTGAAATCGGAGCTCGAATTATGTCCGGAAAGCGGATTTCCCCGAGGAATATCTAGAGAAACAGTATCGTCGCGCGTTAAATCAGGCGTTCTGCGAATAGATTCTAATTCACGGCGTAAAATTTCTATTTGCAGGAGCAACGCGGCATTACTCGGATCGGTCGCTTTCGTATTTTTCGCGGAAGTATTTTGTTGCGCGGTACTAGGAAGAGGCTCGGCGATAGCGTCTTGGAAATCAAGCGTTCTGCTAGTGCGTTTTTCGCGTTCGGAATCGGCCATCGCGGCGGCTCGCTGTGTCTGCTGGCGCGTTTTTGTCGGAGTCCGGGTTGCCATATCTAGTTTCGCGGTTCCTTTCGGCGGAATTTCCGGAGGAAACGCGTGGCTATCCCACCGCTGTCACCAAAAATAACTTTCGTGTCACGTCCCGAGGTGCGGTTGCGCTCGCAACGGTGGCACAAAGTCGTAACCGTTCCCGAAAATAACGCGAATTGCGTCCGGACCGGGTTCGTTGGCGTTTCGGACTCGATAAAACGGTAACTAACACTAAACTTACCTTGCGAAGGCTTGATTCCGCTGTCTGATTTCTCTTTCCAGGTACCTGGAGCGCCTTGGATCCGCAACCGGGATGGCGGCGGCGTACGGCTGGAACGGAGGTACGTCTACGGGAATAAGCGTCCAGGCGGGTTGACTCCGGCTGGCAGGTATCGGCGTTTGGCCCTGACGATTGGCGACTCGTACGGGTCGTGCGGCGAAGGAAACCTCCTTCACAGGAACCAGGACTCGAACGTAGGAAATTGAATATTCTGGTGCATCACCCACGTATTCCCGAGCGAGACGACGAATGAACTCTCTCCTCCCCGCGCGTCGTGTACGCTTTGTCGGAGGTGCAAGGCTCATCGAGAATACTTGAACTTCGGTTGAATACGGCACGGCTAAGCGTTGGTTCGCTCTAGCTTACCGGGATCGACCTGGGCGCAAGATATTCTGTACACGGTAGAAGTGAGGATGGAGCAACTAAGCGCTGGTTCGCTCTAGTCGTCGAGCCTCAAGACTATCGTAGATGAGATATAGAATTAGAATAATCGCGAGCGTACCCGTGGATTAGAATTAAGGAATTGTATTTGAACTCGAATAAAGATACTTTGAATCTGGTAAAAATAAACTATATTCTATGATTTCACTATACTAGATACACTTGACTAAATTCTAAGTTACTGACTAGCGATTACAATGAGAATTAGAAATAGTATAAAGTATCGAATGGACTCCGCTATGGGAGTATGGATAGAGACGAATGCATTAGAGCTAATTGCTCGTTGCGAATGAGCCTATTGCTCGGATCGGAGGTGCATCGTTCGGATGCTGGATTAGAACTCCTCGGTTCGGAGATGAGATACGAACTGCCTCCCGGATCTCGCGTCCGCGACCTCCTCGGGTCGCGCGGCGCGCGAGTCGCTGGTCCCTCGCGGTGGGGCGGACGGTCGGAGTAGGGCGGCCGCTCGGCCCTCGTGGTGGGGCGGCCGTTCGGAGTGGGGCGCGGCCCGCGTTAAGCGTGAGCCGCGAGCGTCGAGTGTGCGCGCGAGTGCACGGAACATAACCGTGCATGAATAAAATATATACATATATTTACTTAAATCTAGGTGTGTGTTGGTGTGTATGTACATAGGTGAGTAGTGTGCTTATTCTAATCCCACATGTACGAGAAGTACGTATAGGGCTTCGTGATCGCTGGGGATTCGACCCAGTATGTGTCGGAGAGCTCCTCGCCCTCGTAATACGGGGTGAAGTCCTCCCCCTCGTGTGTGGAGATCGCGCGTGGGCGCGGCATGCTGCATCCCTCTTCCCTCTCGTACCTTTGTCTCCTTCTGTAGGGACGGCGAGTCGGCGGGTGGCCCGTGTGCAGGGGCTCCGGATACGGATGCTGGGGATGATGAGGTGGACGCCGGAGGGTGGCAGGCGGTACGCCTGACGTTACACCACCCCCCTTGGAAAAAGAATCTCGGCCATGCCGAGATCTCTTGTCTGTTGGGTAGATTTCGGGATGCTGGATCCTTCTCTTGGTCCTGTCGGCTGGATGCTGCGGAATCTGAGGTTTTTCGCCTGGTTGATCCTGGCGATAACGTTTGGAGATTGGACCGTGACTGCGGGCTTCCTTCGGATTGCAGGCACTTTCGTCGCTTTCACTTTCAGCGTTCGTTTGAATGTCACTGCTCTCACTGACTTCATTTTCAGTTTTTCGCACTTTTCTTTCACTAGCATCCACACTCTGCATACTATGCATTCGTTTACAAATTTTGATTTTGTTCGTATGAACAATTTTATGGCGCCCTTTTACATTCAGCTTAACATTACAATTGCCCAAAATTTCGAGGATACGGTACGGTCCAGAATACTGTGCCTGGAACTTATGTTTGTTCGGCTCTTTTAAAAGATAGACCCATTGGCCTACCTCGAAGTTTTGGACATTGAGATTTCGGTCATAATAATATTTAGAACGGCGTTTCGCATTGTCTAGATTGGCTTTAGCCAAATCCTGAGATTTCGAGATTTTCTCCTGAAGTTGTATAAGATAGTCGCTATAAGTTTCGTTATCAGAGCTGTCCTGAAAAGGAGTGGCTGACGGCGTCCTAGCTATCCTGCCGAACACTAGTTCGTGTGGGGTGTATAATGTACCCTCGTGCACACTGGTGTTGTATGAAAACATTGCGTACGGTAACCAATTCACCCAATCGTTACTCGACTCTATGTAATGCTTCAGATATTCGGCCAGGACGTGGTGAGATCGTTCAACGGACCCGTTTGTCTGTGGATGGAACGCAGTGGACTTGTATTGTTTAATACGGAATTTGATTGCTATGGCTTTAATCAAGCTATTTATAAAGTTCGAACCTTGGTCCGTGAGTATGCCTTTCGGGCATCCGAACTTACAAATGAATTCTTTTATTAGAGCATCGGCAATGTCTACTGCGGTGGTGGTTTTGAGAGGAACTGCGACTGAGTATTTAGTGAGGAGATCTTGGATCGTGAGGATACTGGTATAACCGTCGGAAGTTTCGGGAAGAGGACCCATTACGTCCATTGAAATCTTATCGAATGCCCTGCCAGGGGTGTCGGTTAAAGTGAGAGGCTGTCTGGTCTTTACCCGGACCAGTTTCTCTGTCTGACAACTTTTACATTTGCCAATATATTCTTGTATTTGTGTTTTCATGTTTGGCCAAAAGTATTGTTGTCTGATGCGAGAATAAGTTTTATTAACCCCTTTGTGACCTCCCACAGGGGAGTCGTGGTTTTCTCTTATTATTTTCAGTCGCTCTTCGACCGAAGGGGTTTTAATGAGGCCCTGGCAGACCGTAATCTGGACAGTTGTTTCATAAAACAGGTCCTGAAGGATTTTCTGGATTCGGGACCAGGATACGGAGTCTAGATAGGTTTGTGCGATACTAAATGTTTGTAATTGTAATTCGTTTAGAACGTCGCACAAGGATCTGAATGTTTCTATTACGGTCTGGAAATTGATTGATCTGGTGGAATGTTCGATGATTGGAAGCTGGATTTGGAATTCGTTTCCGATTTGTATGACTTTGGCTTTGGTAAGAACGTGATTTTTGTTTGGAAGGAATTTTTCAGCGTTCGCTAGATCTTTGGCGCCCGTGTCATAGGGGTGCCCAGATTGCGTGACGAAGACAACTACATTGTCTCGTCGCGTTGATAATGCGTCACGGCTGAAATTAAATAGAGGTTCGCGTCGGATAAATTCATTTGGACCAGGAGTATAAAAGTCGGTGCTGTCGCTGGCGACTTGCGGAGGTGGTGCTGTGTTGGTACGGAAGGACGTGCCTGGAGTCGGTAATTCAGGTTCTGATGTTACCGGAGTAGGAGGAGGCGCTAGTGTGGTATACTTTTTACGGGTTTCCGGAGGCACATCAAAGATGTCGTCCTCCGAGTTTTCTGAATACGAGAGCGGAAAAATTTGAGCGGGATTCCGCGACAATGCGTCCGCATTAAGGTTCGTTTTTCCACTTTTATAGACCATCTCGTAGTCAAATTCCGCTAACTTAAGCCTCCACCGTACGAGTCTACTTGACGGGTCCTTGACCGAATTCATCCACACTAACGGTCGATGGTCGGTAACGAGTTTGAATTGATTACCGTATATGTATGGACGAAAGTAATGGACGGCGTAGACAATCGCCAGACACTCCTTCTCGATCGTGGAGTAGTTTTTCTCCGCAGCGTTTAACAGTCGCGACGTGTACGCGATTGGCAAGTCGCGGCCTATTGGTCCTTGACTCAAGATAGCACCAATAGCTTCGGCGGACGCGTCGGTCGTTATCACGAATGGTTGTTTAAAGTTGGGGTACTGCAAGATAGGCGCTTCGCATAGGCAATCTCGGAGTTTGACGAATGAATTCTCTTGCTCGTTACGCCATACAAAGGGCGCGTCTTTTTTTAACAAATTTGTAAGTGGCTTAGCAATATTGGAAAAATTTGCGATGAACCGCCTGTAGTATCCCGCGAGCCCGAGGAATTGTTTGATCTGTTTCGCGTTGCGCGGGCGCGGAAAATTTTTGACGGCGCTAATTTTCGCAGGGTCAGGTTTTACACCGTGCTCACTGATAATATGACCCAAATAGCTTACTTCTCTCCTCAAGAATTCGCACTTATCCGGCTGCAATACTAAATTAGCTTCTTTGAGCCGTTGAGTTAATTTCTCGAATTTAAGTCGATGTTCTTGAAGAGAGCTAGCGTAGATAACAATGTCGTCCAAATAGACGAAAATTTCGTTCCCCTGGAGACCGGACAGGACATTGTCCATAAGTCGTTGGAACGTCGCTGGCGCATTTTTTAATCCGAATGGCATTCTTTTAAATTCATAATGCCCGTGAGGCGTCGAAAAAGCGGTTTTGGGAGCATCGGCGGGCTCCATTGGGATCTGGTGAAATCCGCTCGCGAGATCGAATGTACTAAAATACTTCGCGCTCCCGAGCTGATCAAGTATCTCGGTAATGCAAGGGAGGGGATAGGCATCGGCGACAGATTTCTCATTGAGTGCGCGGTAGTCGATGACGACGCGCCATTGCTTGTTGCCCAAGGAGTCCGGTTTCTTTGGGACAACCCACAATGGCGAATTATATGGTGATTTTGACGGAGAGATGACACCATTTTGTAAAAATTTGTCGACTTGTCGTCGAATCTCCTCCTTATGAGCTGGTGGGAAACGGTATTGTTTCACATTGACGGGGCGGTCGTCGACGGTTGGAATCTTGTGCGTGGTTGCTGACGTATGCCCTAATTTATCCCCCTCAATGTGAAAAAGCTCCTGCGTGCTTTGAACGAGACGGACGACGTGCTCTCTTTCCTCTGCGTTGAGGTGGTCGAGACGGAGGAGACTAAGAATTCGATCTAAGCGAGATTTCGAAAGGTTGGCGGATTTCGATGTTGGTTTTAACGGCGCCTGTTGTACATTATTTTTAACCGCCTGAGCATAGGAGATTTGCTGAGTATTCGCGATTTTGCAACGCGAAGGAGGAGTTTCGATTGTCGAATATGGTGTCTGATTCGAGAAAGAAATAGAAGTTTTCCCTTTTTGGGATGAGCCGATCGGTACGGCGGATACGTTAGATTTAGTAGATTTAGAAAAAACCGGATAGAGCGACGGACTATCCTCCTCGTGGAGGGGAGTCATGATTTGCGCGGGCTCGAGTATGATCTCTGGTAACGCGATTTCGACGGCGCGGTCGGATGAATTAATTATTCGAGTTACCGCTTTGCCCCGAATTACTCTGACGAGAGCGTTTCCGAAAAATATGCCCGGCGCAAGATCGATACGAGGAATTATACCTTCCGCGAGATTCGAATTAACTACGCGGACCTTGATACCGATATTTGATCTCGGCGGAATGGAGATACGGTCTCCTGACTTCGGAGAAGCTGCTTTGTCTTGCGTTCGAAGCTTCGATTTCGTTGCTGCATCGCGTTTCAGCGGAGGCGATGATTTACGCGGCGGGCGCGGCGGCGGAGGGGGAATAGATTCCGTGCGCGGCGCTTGTTTACGTTTCGGCGATAGGAGAGGCTTTATTTTCGAGTCCGGTGACGGTTCCTCGAGTGCTTCGATATCGTCTTCGAAAGGAATTCTCTTACCATTCCATTTGATTATTTTATTTGGAAAAGAGATTTCTGCGTCCATACAGAACCCGGAGCCGAGGATCCCGCTTGGTTTAAGGGGAAAATCATCCTCGACCACATTAAAAGGAACGACGCGACCGAAAATGACAAGATTCACCGTCCCTAAGGTTGCGGTTTTGCCATCGGTTACCCCTGTTATTATTACGATCTCGGACTTATCGATTCGCGCGGATGCTTTTAGAGCCGAACGTTTTATAATATTTATTTCCGCCCCAGTGTCCACCATGAAGCGAGTTGGTGAAATTAGAAGGTCGGACTTTAAAATTACGTTTGGCGTGCTAGTTTTTCCGGTTATGTTTATCGCGGCGTTTCGTCGATTTCCGCGTTGGAGTTGTTCGCGGCGAGAGGACGGACTTGGTGCGCGGCCTCGCCACCTGTCTCGCGGCGGGTGCGGAGGCCATTGTCGTTTCCCGAATTTTTATTTACCGCGTTGTTGTACTGCCTTTTGCGGCACTCGCCTATTTCGTGCCCCGGGGTCTTGCAATAGCGACAAAATTTGGGCGCGTCCCTGGCTACGATTTGTCTCGGTTGTTCGTACGCGGGGCCTCGAGTAGGAGGCGGTACGTCCCTGGATCGCAAGTATTCCTGCGGTCGGTACGGCGATGGCGGTCTGAGCCGACACTCGGTCGCGTAATGTCCGATATTATTGCATTTTCGGCAAATAATTTCGGCTGGTTTTTCGCGCGATTCTGGTCGCGCGACACGCGATCTACCTAGCCGGTTGCAATCACGTTCGTGCATTTGATAGAGCTCCCGCGCTCGAGCGAACGTTTCTCGCAATGTACCGAATGAATTTACCGTCATTTGCATTCGAATTTCCGGAATGAGACCGTCTTTAAAACATTGTAGGGTGAGCGCGTCTACGTCATCGAGCGATTCCGGTGTGTCTCGTCGAGCAAGCCTTTCGCAATCAATTATGGCGGTTCTAAGATCTTTTACTCGACCGATATAATCTAGAATGTGCTCGTTCGCGCGCATGAATATATTTGCAAGTTCACCCCGATAATGATGAGCTGATTTTACGGAGCAAAAAGTGCTGCGAAGAACGTCCGTTAATTCGAGTATTGTGTAACACGGCTCGTCTTCTAGCGCGGCGTAGGCACGACCCTTGAGTTTTCCCTTAAGCAGGCGTGTGAAAGTTCGCTCGCACCCATTAGGGATAAGCTCATAAGCGCGTTTACACGCTCGGGTAAACTGAAGAATAGGAATGTTCTGACCATCGAATGTCGGCACGGCTTCGAGGGCCTGCTTAAGCGATAGCTCGTCGTGTTGCGAACTATTTGTATTGAAATCAGAGCTCGAATTATGTGCGGAAAGCGGATTTCCCCGAGGAATATCCAGCGAAACGGTATCGTCGCGCGTTAAATCAGGCGTTCCGCGAATAGATTCTATTTCACGACGTAAAATTTCTATTTGCTGGAGCAACGCGGCATTACTCGGATCGGTCGCTTTCGTATTTTTCGCTGAAGTATTTTGTTGCGCGGTACTAGGAAGAGGCTCGGCGATAGCGTCTTGGAAGTCGAGCGTTCTGCTAATGCGTTTTTCGCGTTCGGAATCGGCCATCGCGGCGGCTCGCTGTGTCTGCTGGCGCGTTTTTGTCGGAGTCCGGGTTGCCATATCTAGTTTCGCGGTTCCTTTCGGCAGAATTTCCGGAGGAAACGCGGGGCTATCCCACCGCTGTCACCAAAAATAACTTTCGTGTCACGTCCCGAGGTGCGGTTGCGCTCGCAACGGTGGCACAAAGTCGTAACCGTTCCCGAAAATAACGCGAATTGCGTCCGGACCGGGTTCGTTGGCGTTTCGGACTCGATAAAACGGTAACTAACACTAAACTTACCTTGCGAAGGCTTGATTCCGCTGTCTGATTTCTCTTTCCAGGTACCTGGAACGCCTTGGATCCGCAACCGGGATGGCGGCGGCGTACGGCTGGAACGGAGGTACGTCTACGGGAATAAGCGTCCAGGCGGGTTGACTCCGGCTGGCAGGTATCGGCGTTTGGCCCTGACGATTGGCGACTCGTACGGGTCGTGCGGCGAAGGAAACCTCCTTCACAGGAACCAGGACTCGAACGTAGGAAATTGAATATTCTGGTGCATCACCCACGTATTCCCGAGCGAGACGACGAATGAACTCTCTCCTCCCCGCGCGTCGTGTACGCTTTGTCGGAGGTGCAAGGCTCATCGAGAATACTTGAACTTCGGTTGAATACGGCACGGCTAAGCGTTGGTTCGCTCTAGCTTACCGGGATCGACCTGGGCGCAAAATATTCTGTACACGGTAGAAGTGAGGATGGAGCAACTAAGCGCTGGTTCGCTCTAGTCGTCGAGCCTCAAGACTATCGTAGATGAGATATAGAATTAGAATAATCGCGAGCGTACCCGTGGATTAGAATTAAGGAATTGTATTTGAACTCGAATAAAGATACTTTGAATCTGGTAAAAATAAACTATATTCTATGATTTCACTATACTAGATACACTTGACTAAATTCTAAGTTACTGACTAGCGATTACAATGAGAATTAGAAATAGTATAAAGTATCGAATGGACTCCGCTATGGGAGTATGGATAGAGACGAATGCATTAGAGCTAATTGCTCGTTGCGAATGAGCCTATTGCTCGGATCGGAGGTGCATCGTTCGGATGCTGGATTAGAACTCCTCGGTTCGGAGATGAGATACGAACTCTCCAGTTCGGAGATTAGATACCAACTCTCCCGTTCGGAGGTGAGATTGGAACTGACTCTCGGATCTCGCGTCCGCGACCTCCTCGGGTCGCGCGGCGCGCGAGTCGCTGGGCCTTCGCGGTGGGGCGGACGGTCGGAGTAGGGCGGCCGCTCGGCCCTCGTGGTGGGGCGGCCGTTCGGAGTGGGGCGCGGCCCGCGTTAAGCGTGAGCCGCGAGCGTCGAGTGTGCGCGCGAGTGCACGGAACATAACCGTGCATGAATAAAATATATACATATATTTACTTAAATCTAGGTGTGTGTTGGTGTGTATGTACATAGGTGAGTAGTGTGCTTATTCTAATCCCACATGTACGAGAAGTACGTATAGGGCTTCGTGATCGCTGGGGATTCGACCCAGTATGTGTCGGAGAGCTCCTCGCCCTCGTAATACGGGGTGAAGTCCTCCCCCTCGTGTGTGGAGATCGCGCGTGGGCGCGGCATGCTGCATCCCTCTTCCCTCTCGTACCTTTGTCTCCTTCTGTAGGGACGGCGAGTCGGCGGGTGGCCCGTGTGCAGGGGCTCCGGATACGGATGCTGGGGATGATGAGGTGGACGCCGGAGGGTGGCAGGCGGTACGCCTGACGTTACACCACCCCCCTTGGAAAAAGAATCTCGGCCATGCCGAGATCTCTTGTCTGTTGGGTAGATTTCGGGATGCTGGATCCTTCTCTTGGTCCTGTCGGCTGGATGCTGCGGAATCTGAGGTTTTTCGCCTGGTTGATCCTGGCGATAACGTTTGGAGATTGGACCGTGACTGCGGGCTTCCTTCGGATTGCAGGCACTTTCGTCGCTTTCACTTTCAGCGTTCGTTTGAATGTCACTGCTCTCACTGACTTCATTTTCAGTTTTTCGCACTTTTCTTTCACTAGCATCCACACTCTGCATACTATGCATTCGTTTACAAATTTTGATTTTGTTCGTATGAACAATTTTATGGCGCCCTTTTACATTCAGCTTAACATTACAATTGCCCAAAATTTCGAGGATACGGTACGGTCCAGAATACTGTGCCTGGAACTTATGTTTGTTCGGCTCTTTTAAAAGATAGACCCATTGGCCTACCTCGAAGTTTTGGACATTGAGATTTCGGTCATAATAATATTTAGAACGGCGTTTCGCATTGTCTAGATTGGCTTTAGCCAAATCCTGAGATTTCGAGATTTTCTCCTGAAGTTGTATAAGATAGTCGCTATAAGTTTCGTTATCAGAGCTGTCCTGAAAAGGAGTGGCTGACGGCGTCCTAGCTATCCTGCCGAACACTAGTTCGTGTGGGGTGTATAATGTACCCTCGTGCACACTGGTGTTGTATGAAAACATTGCGTACGGTAACCAATTCACCCAATCGTTACTCGACTCTATGTAATGCTTCAGATATTCGGCCAGGACGTGGTGAGATCGTTCAACGGACCCGTTTGTCTGTGGATGGAACGCAGTGGACTTGTATTGCTTAATACGGAATTTGATTGCTATGGCTTTAATCAAGCTATTTATAAAGTTCGAACCTTGGTCCGTGAGTATGCCTTTCGGGCATCCGAACTTACAAATGAATTCTTTTATTAAAGCTTCGGCAATGTCTACTGCGGTGGTGGTTTTGAGAGGAACTGCGATTGAGTATTTAGTGAGGAGATCTTGGATCGTGAGGATACTCGTATAACCGTCGGAAGTTTCGGGAAGAGGACCCATTACGTCCATTGAAATCTTATCGAATGCCCTGCCAGGGGTGTCGGTTAAAGTGAGAGGCTGTCTGGTCTTTACCCGGACCAGTTTCTCTGTCTGACAACTTTTACATTTGCCAATATATTCTTGTATTTGTGTTTTCATGTTTGGCCAAAAGTATTGTTGTCTGATGCGAGAATAAGTTTTATTAACCCCTTTGTGACCTCCCACAGGGGAGTCGTGGTTTTCTCTTATTATTTTCAGTCGTTCTTCGACCGAAGGGGTTTTAATGAGGCCCTGGCAGACCGTAATCTGGACAGTTGTTTCATAAAACAGGTCCTGAAGGATTTTCTGGATTCGGGACCAGGATACGGAGTCTAGATAGGTTTGTGCGATACTAAATGTTTGTAATTGTAATTCGTTTACAACGTCGCACAAGGATCTGAATGTTTCTATTACGGTCTGGAAATTGATTGATCTGGTGGAATGTTCGATGATTGGAAGCTGGATTTGGAATTCGTTTCCGATTTGTATGACTTTGGCTTTAGTAAGAACGTGATTTTTGTTTGGAAGGAATTTTTCAGCGTTCGCTAGATCTTTGGCGCCCGTGTCATAGGGGTGCCCAGATTGCGTGACGAAGACAACTACATTGTCTCGTCGCGTTGATAATGCGTCACGGCTGAAATTAAATAGGGGTTCGCGTCGGAAAAATTCATTTGGAGCAGGAGTATAGAAGTCGGTGCTGTCGCTGGCGACTTGCGGAGGTGGTGCTGTGTTGGTACGGAAGGACGTGCCTGGAGTCGGTAATTCAGGTTCTGATGTTACCGGAGTAGGAGGAGGCGCTAGTGTGGTATACTTTTTACGGGTTTCCGGAGGCACATCGAAGATGTCGTCCTCCGAGTTTTCTGAATACGAGAGCGGAAAAATTTGAGCGGGATTCCGCGACAATGCGTCCGCATTAAGGTTCGTTTTTCCACTTTTATAGACCATCTCGTAGTCAAATTCCGCTAACTTAAGCCTCCACCGTACGAGTCTACTTGACGGGTCCTTGACCGAATTCATCCACACTAACGGTCGATGGTCGGTAACGAGTTTGAATTGATTACCGTATATGTATGGACGAAAGTAATGGACGGCGTAGACAATCGCCAGACACTCCTTCTCGATCGTGGAGTAGTTTTTCTCCGCAGCGTTTAACAGTCGCGACGTGTACGCGATTGGCAAGTCGCGGCCTATTGGTCCTTGACTCAAGATAGCACCAATAGCTTCGGCGGACGCGTCGGTCGTTATCACGAATGGTTGTTTGAAGTTGGGGTACTGCAAGATAGGCGCTTCGCATAGGCAATCTCGGAGTTTGACGAATGAATTCTCTTGCTCGTTACGCCATACAAAGGGCGCGTCTTTTTTTAACAAATTTGTAAGTGGCTTAGCAATATTAGAAAAATTTGCGATGAACCGCCTGTAGTATCCCGCGAGCCCGAGGAATTGTTTGATCTGTTTCGCGTTGCGCGGGCGCGGAAAATTTTTGACGGCGCTAATTTTCGCAGGGTCAGGTTTTACACCGTGCTCACTGATAATATGACCCAAATAGCTTACTTCTCTCCTCAAGAATTCGCACTTATCCGGCTGCAATACTAAATTAGCTTCTTTGAGCCGTTGAGTTAATTTATCGAATTTAAGTCGATGTTCTTGAAGAGAGCTAGCGTAGATAACAATGTCGTCCAAATAGACGAAAATTTCGTTCCCCTGGAGACCGGACAGGACATTGTCCATAAGTCGTTGGAACGTCGCTGGCGCATTTTTTAATCCGAATGGCATTCTTTTAAATTCATAATGCCCGTGAGGCGTCGAAAAAGCGGTTTTGGGAGCATCGGCGGGCTCCATTGGGATCTGGTGAAATCCGCTCGCGAGATCGAATGTACTAAAATACTTCGCGCTCCCGAGCTGATCAAGTATCTCGGTAATGCAAGGGAGGGGATAGGCATCGGCGACAGATTTCTCATTGAGTGCGCGGTAGTCGATGACGACGCGCCATTGCTTGTTGCCCAAGGAGTCCGGTTTCTTTGGGACAACCCACAATGGCGAATTATATGGTGATTTTGACGGAGAGATGACACCATTTTGTAAAAATTTGTCGACTTGTCGTCGAATCTCCTCCTTATGAGCTGGTGGGAAACGGTATTGTTTCACATTGACGGGGCGGTCGTCGACGGTTGGAATCTTGTGCGTGGTTGCTGACGTATGCCCTAATTTATCCCCCTCAATGTGAAAAAGCTCCTGCGTGCTTTGAACGAGACGGACGACGTGCTCTCTTTCCTCTGCGTTGAGGTGGTCGAGACGGAGGAGACTAAGAATTCGATCTAAGCGAGATTTCGAAAGGTTGGCGGATTTCGATGTTTGTTTTAACGGCGCCTGTTGTACATTATTTTTAACCGCCTGAGCATAGGAGATTTGCTGAGTATTCGCGATTTTGCAACGCGAAGGAGGAGTTTCGGTTGTCGAATATGGTGTCTGATTCGAGAAAGAAATAGAAGTTTTCCCTTTTTGGGATGAGCCGATCGGTACGGCGGATACGTTGGATTTAGTAGATTTAGAAAAAACCGGATACAGCGACGGACTATCCTCCTTATGGAGGGGAGTCATGATTTGCGCGGGCTCAAGTACGATTTCTGGTAACGCGATTTCGACGGCGCGGTCGGATGAATTAATTATTCGAGTTACCGCTTTGCCCCGAATTACTCTGACGAGAGCGTTTCCGAAAAATATACCCGGCGCAAGATCGATACGAGGAATTATACCTTCCGCGAGGTTCGAATTAACTACGCGGACCTTGATACCGATATTTGATCTCGGCGGAATGGAGATACGGTCTCCTGACTTCGGAGAAGCTGCTTTGTCTTGCGTTCGAAGCTTCGATTTCGTTGCTGCATCGCGTTTCAGCGGAGGCGATGATTTACGCGGCGGGCGCGGCGGCGGAGGGGGAATAGATTCCGTGCGCGGCGCTTGTTTACGTTTCGGCGATAGGAGAGGCTTTATTTTCGAGTCCGGTGACGGTTCCTCGAGTGCTTCGATATCGTCTTCGAAAGGAATTCTCTTACCATTCCATTTGATTATTTTATTTGGAAAAGAGATTTCTGCGTCCATACAGAACCCGGAGCCGAGGATCCCGCTTGGTTTAAGGGGAAAATCATCCTCGACCACATTAAAAGGAACGACGCGACCGAAAATGACAAGATTCACCGTCCCTAAGGTTGCGGTTTTGCCATCGGTTACCCCTGTTATTATGACGATCTCGGACTTATCGATTCGCGCGGATGCTTTTAGAGCCGAACGTTTTATAATATTTATTTCCGCCCCAGTGTCCACCATGAAGCGAGTTGGTGAAATTAGAAGATCGGATTTTAAAATTACGTTTGGCGTGCTAGTTTTTCCGGTTATGTTTATCGCGGCGTTTCGTCGATTTCCGCGTTGGAGTTGTTCGCGGCGAGAGGACGGACTTGGTGCGCGGCCTCGCCACCTGTCTCGCGGCGGGTGCGGAGGCCATTGTCGTTTCCCGAATTTTTGTTTACCGCGTTGTTGTACTGCCTTTTGCGGCACTCGCCTATTTCGTGCCCCGGGGTCTTGCAATAGCGACAAAATATGGGCGCGTCCCTGGCTACGATTTGTCTCGGTTGTTCATACGCGGGGCCTCGAGTAGGAGGCGGTACGTCCCTGGATCGCAAGTAAGCGTCACGGTATTCCTGCGGTCGGTACGGCGATGGCGGTCTGAACCGACACTCGGTCGCGTAATGTCCGATATTATTGCATTTTCGGCAAATAATTTCGGCTGGTTTTTCGCGCGATTCTGGTCGCGCGGCACGCGATCTACCTAGTCGGTTGCAATCACGTTCGTGCATTTGATAGAGCTCCCGCGCTCGAGCGAACGTTTCTCGCAATGTATCGAATGAATTTACCGTCATTTGCATTCGAATTTCCGGAATGAGACCGTCTTTAAAACATTGTAGGGTGAGCGCGTCTACGTCATCGAGCGATTCCGGTGTGTCTCGTCGAGCAAGCCTTTCGCAATCAATTATGGCGGTTCTAAGATCTTTTACTCGACCGATATAATCTAGAATGTGCTCGTTCGCGCGCATGAATATATTTGCAAGTTCACCCCGATAATGATGAGCTGATTTTACGGAGCAAAAAGTGCTGCGAAGAACGTCCGTTAATTCGAGTATTGTGTAACACGGCTCGTCTTCTAGCGCGGCGTAGGCACGACCCTTGAGTTTTCCCTTAAGCAGGCGTGTGAAAGTTCGCTCGCACCCATTAGGGATAAGCTCATAAGCGCGTTTACACGCTCGGGTAAACTGAAGAATAGGAATGTTCTAACCATCGAATGTCGGCACGGCTTCGAGGGCCTGCTTAAGCGATAGCTCGTCGTGTTGCGAACTATTTGTATTGAAATCAGAGCTCGAATTATGTGCGGAAAGCGGATTTCCCCAAGGAATATCCAGCGAAACGGTATCGTCGCGCGTTAAATCAGGCGTTCTGCGAATAGATTCTATTTCACGACGTAAAATTTCTATTTGCTGGAGCAACGCGGCATTACTCGGATCGGTCGCTTTCGTATTTTTCGCTGAAGTATTTTGTTGCGCGGTACTAGGAAGAGGCTCGGCGATAGCGTCTTGGAAGTCGAGCGTTCTGCTAATGCGTTTTTCGCGTTCGAAATCGGCCATCGCGGCGGCTCGCTGTGTCTGCTGGCGCGTTTTTGTCGGAGTCCGGGTTGCCATATCTAGTTTCGCGGTTCCTTTCGGCGGAATTTCCGGAGGAAACGCGTGGCTATCCCACCGCTGTCACCAAAAATAACTTTCGTGTCACGTCCCGAGGTGCGGTTGCGCTCGCAACGGTGGCACAAAGTCGTAACCGTTCCCGAAAATAACGCGAATTGCGTCCGGACCGGGTTCGTTGGCTTTTCGGACTTGATAAAACGGTAACTAACACTAAACTTACCTTGCGAAGGCTTGATTCCGCTGTCTGATTTCTCTTTCCAGGTACCTGGAACGCCTTGGATCCGCAACCGGGATGGCGGCGGCGTACGGCTGGAACGGAGGTACGGGTCGTGCGGCGAAGGAAACCTCCTTCACAGGTACCAGGACTCGAACGCAGGAAATTGAATATTCTGGTGCATCACCCACGTATTCCCGAGCGAGACGACGAATAAACTCTCTCCTCCCCGCGCGTCGTGTACGCTTTGTCGGAGGTGCAAGGCTCGTCGAGAATACTTGAACTTCGGTCGAGTACGGCGCGGCTAAGCGTTGGTTCGCTCTAGCTTACCGGGATCAACCTGGGCGCAAGATATTCTGTATACGGTAGAAGTGAGGATGGAGCAACTAAGCGCTGGTTCGCTCTAGTCGTCGAGCCTCAAGACTATCGCAGATGAGATATAGAAATAGAATAATCGCGAGCGTACCCGTGGATTAGAATTAAGGAATTGTATTTGAACTCGAATAAAGATACTTTGAATCTGGTAAAAATAAAGTATATTCTATGATTTCACTATACTAGATACACTTGACTAAATTCTAAGTTACTGACTAGCGATTACAATGAGAATTAGAAATAGTATAAAGTATCGAATGGACTCCGCTATGGGAGTATGGATAGAGACGAATGCATTAGAGCTAATTGCTCGTTGCGAATGAGCCTATTGCTCGGATCGGAAGTGCATCGTTCGGATGCTGGATTAGAACTCCTCGGTTCGGAGATGAGATGCGAACTCTCCAGTTCGGAGATGAGATACCAACTCTCCCGTTCGGAGGTGAGATTGGAACTCTCCAGTTCGGAGATGAGATACCAACTCTCCCTTTCGGAGGTGAGATTGGAACTGACTCTCGGATCTCGCGTCCGCGACCTCCTCGGGTCGCGCGGCGCGCGAGTCGCTGGGCCCTCGCGGTGGGGCGGACGGTCGGAGTAGGGCGGCCGCTCGGCCCTCGTGGTGGGGCGGCCGTTCGGAGTGGGGCGCGGCCCGCGTTAAGCGTGAGCCGCGAGCGTCGAGTGTGCGCGCGAGTGCACGGAACATAACCGTGCATGAATAAAATATATACATATATTTACTTAAATCTAGGTGTGTGTTGGTGTGTATGTACATAGGTGAGTAGTGTGCTTATTCTAATCCACATGTACGAGAAGTACGTATAGGGCTTCGTGATCGCTGGGGATTCGACCCAGTATGTGTCGGAGAGCTCCTCGCCCTCGTAATACGGGGTGAAGTCCTCCCCCTCGTGTGTGGAGATCGCGCGTGGGCGCGGCATGCTGCATCCCTCTTCCCTCTCGTACCTTTGTCTCCTTCTGTAGGGACGGCGAGTCGGCGGGTGGCCCGTGTGCAGGGGCTCCGGATACGGATGCTGGGGATGATGAGGTGGACGCCGGAGGGTGGCAGGCGGTACGCCTGACGTTACAATATCACTTCGCAATGAATATTATATCTTTTCATGAAACATAGATATGAGATGCGATATCTCGTTTTAAGAAGCATTTAAACTCTATTGCTTCGATAAGTAGGCATCTGTAAACTCTATTTCCTTGCAAGGAAGTGTCGCATTTACATTCTTCTGAAGTGAATACGAGGTATACATAACACTTTATACTGAATATTATATCTTATCATGCAACATAGTAATGACATGCGATATCGCGTTTTAAGAAGCACTAGAACTCTATTGCTACGATACGTAGACATCTGCAAACGCTATTTCCTTAGCAAGGAAGTGTCGCATTTAAACTCTTTTGAAGTGAATACGAGGTTTACATGACTCTTCGCAATGACTATTATATCTTATCATGAAACTCAGAAAAGAGATGCGATATCGCGTTTCAAGAAGCATTAGAACTCTATTGCTACGATACGTAGACATCTGCAAACGCTATTTCCTTGAAAGGAAGTGTCGCATTTATATTCATTTGAAGTAAATACGAGGTTTACATGACACTTCGCAATGAATGTTATATCTTATCATGATACATAGAAGTGAAATGCGATATCGCGTTTTGAGAAGCATTAGAACTCTATTGCTACGATACGTAGACATCTGCAAACGCTATTTCCTTGCAAGGAATTGTCGCATTTACACTCTTTTGAAGTGAATACGAGGTTTACATGACACTTCGCAATGACTATTATATCTTATCATGAAACTCAGAAGAGAGATTCGATATCGCGTTTCAAGAAGCATTAGAACTCTATTGCTACGATACGTAGACATCTGCAAACGCTAACTCCTTGAAAGAAGTGTCGCATTTACATTCATTTGAATTAAATACGAGGTTTACACGACACTTCGCAATGAATAACATATCTTATCATGAAACTCAGAAATGAGATGCGATGTCGCGTTTTAAGAAACATTAGAACTCTATTGCTACGATACGTAGACATCTGCAAACGCTATTTCCTTGCAAGGAAGTGTCGCACTTAAACTCTTTTGAAGTGAATACGAGGTTTACATGACTCTTCGCAATGACTATTATATCTTATCATGAAACTCAGAAAAGAGATGCGATATCGCGTTTCAAGAAGCATTAGAACTCTATTGGTACGATACGTAGACATCTGCAAACGCTATTTCCTTGAAAGGAAGTGTCGCATTCATATTCATTTGAAGTAAATACGAGGTTTACATGACACTTCGCAATGAATGTTATATCTTATCATGAAACATAGATGTGAATTTCGATATCGCGTTTTATGAAGCATTAGAACTCTATTGCTACGATACGTAGACATCTGCAAACGCTATTTCCTTGCAAGGAAGTGTCGCATTTACACTCTTTTGAAGTGAGTACGAGGTTTACATGACACTTCGCAATGAATAACATATCTTATCATGAAACTCAGAAATGAGATGCGATGTCGCGTTTTAAGAAGCATTAGAACTCTCTTGCTACGATACGTAGACATCTGCAAACGCTATATCTTTGCAAGGAAGTGTCGCATTTACACTCTTTTGAAGTGAATACGAGGTTTACACTTCGCAATGAATATTATATCTTATCATGAAACTCAGAAAGAGATGCGATATCGCGTTTATGAAGCATTTGAACTCTATTGCTACGATACGTAGACATCTGCAAACGCTATTTCCTTGCAAGGAAGTGTCGCATTTACACTCTTTTGAAGTGAATACGAGGTTTACATGACACTTCGCAATGAATATTATAACTTATCATGAAACTCAGAAAGGAGATGCGATATCGCGTTTCAAGAAGCATTAGAACTCTATTGCTACGATACGTAGACATCTGCAAACGCTAACTCCTTGACAGGAAGTGTCGCGTTTACATTCATTTGAATTAAATACGAGGTTCACATGACACTTCGCAATGAATATTATATCTTATCATGAAGCTCAGAAAAGGGGTGTGATATCGTGTTTCAAGAAGCATTAGAACTATATTGCTACGATACGTAGACATCTGTAAGCGCTATTTCCTTGAAAGGAAGTGTCGCATTTACATTCATTCGAAGTAAATAAGAGGTTTACATGACACTTCGCAATGAATGTTATATCTTATCATGAAACATAGACGTGATATGCGATATCGCGTTTTATGAAGCATTAGAACTCTATTGCTACGATACGTAGACATCTGCAAACGCTATTTCCTTGCAAGGAAGTGTCGCATTTACATTCATTTGAAGAGTAGACGAGGAATACATGACACTTCGCAAATCATATTATATCATACCATGAAACATAGAAATGAGATGCGATATAACGTTTTAAGAAGCATTGGAACTCTATCCCTACGATACGTAGACATCTGCAAACGCTATTTCCTAGCAAGGAAGTGTCGCATTTACATTCATTTCAATCGTAGACGAGGAATGCAAAACACTTAGCAATGAATATTATATCTTATCATGAAACATAAATATGAGATGCGATATCTCGTTTTAAGAAGCATTTGAACTCTATTGCTTCGATACGTAGACATCTGTAAATGCTATTTCCGTGCAAGGAAGTGTCGCATTTACATTCATTTGAAGTGTAGACGAGGAATACATGACACTTTACACTGAATATTATATCTTATCATGCAACATAGTAATGAAATGCGATATCGTGTTTTAAGAAGCATTATAACTCTATTGCTACGATACGTAGACATCTGTAAATGCTATTTCCTTGCAAGGAAGTGTCGCATTTACATTCATTTGAAGTATAGACGAGGAATACATGACACTTCGCAAATCGTATTATATCTTACCATGAAACATATAAATGAGATGCGATATCACGTTTTAAGAAGCTTTAGAACTCTATCCCTACGATACGTAAACATCTGCAAACGCAATTTCCTAGCAAGGAAGTGTCTCATTTACATTCATTTGAATCGTAGACGAAGAATGCATAACAGTTCGCAATTAATATTATATGTTATCATGAAACATAGATATGAGATGCGTTATCTCGTTTTAAGAAGCGTTTGAACTCTATTGCTTCGATACGTAGACATCTGTAAACGCTATTTCCTTGCAAGGAAGTGTCGCATTTACATTCTTCTGAAGTGAATACGAGGTATACATAACACTTTACAATGAATATTATATCTTATCATGCAACATAGTAATGAGATGCGATATCGCGTTTTAAGAAGCATTAGAACTCTATTGCTACGATACGTAGACATCTGCAAACGCTATTTCCTTGCAAGGAAGCGTCGCAATTACATTCTTCTGAAGTGAATACGAGGTATACATAACACCTTACAATGAATATTATATCTTATCGTGCAACATTGTAATGAGATGCGATATCTCGTTTGAAGAAGCATAAGAACTCTATTGCTACGATACGTAGTCACCTGCAAACGCTATTTCCTTGCAAGGAAGTGTAGCATTTACATACTTTTAAAGTGAATGCGAGGTCTACATAACACTTCGCAATGAATATTATACCTTATCATGAAACATAGAAATGAGATACGCTATCACGTTTTAAGAAGCACTAGAACTCTATCCCTACGATACGTAAACATCTGCAAACGCTATTTCCTAGCAAGGAAGTGTCGCATTTACATTCATTTGAATCGTAGACGAGGAATGCATAACACTTAGCAATGAATATTATATCTTATCATGAAACATAGATATGAGAAGCGCTATCTCGTTTTAAGAAGCATTTGAACTCCATTGCTTTGATACGTAAACATCAGCAAACGCTATTTCCTAGCAAGGAAGTGTCGCATTTACATTCATTTGAATCGTAGACGAGGAATGCATAACAGTTCGCAATGAATATTATATGTTATCATGAAACATATATATGAGATGCGATATCGCGTTTTAAGAAGCATTAGAACTCTATTGCTTCGATACGTAGACATCTGCAAACGCTATTTCCTAGCAAGGAAGTGTCGCATTTACATCCGTTTGAATCGTAGACGAGGAATGCATAACACTTCGCAATGAATATTATATCTTATCATGAAACATAGATATGAGATGCGATATCTCGCTTTAGGAAGCATTTGAACTCTATTGCTTCGATACGTAGACATCTGCAAACGCTATTCCCTAGCAAGGAAGTGTCGCATTTACATTCATTTCAATCGTAGACGAGGAATGCAAAACACTTAGCAATGAATATTATATCTTATCATGAAACATAGATATGAGATGCGCTATCTCGTTTTAAGAAGCATTTGAACTCTATTGCTTCGATACGTAAATATCTGCAAACGCTATTTCCTAGCAAGGAAGTGTCGCATTTACATTCATTTCAATCGTAGACGAGGAATGCAAAACACTTAGCAATGAATATTATATCTTATCATGAAACATAAATATGAGATGCGATATCTCGTTTTAAGAAGCATTTGAACTCTATTGCTTCGATACATAGACATCTGTAAATGCTATTTCCTTGCAAGGAAGTGTCGCATTACATTCATTTGAAGTGTAGACGAGGAATACATGACACTTTACCCTGAATATTATATCTTATCATGCAACACAGTAATGAGATGCGATATCTCGTTTTAAGAAGCACTAGAACTCTATCCCTACGATACGTAGACATCTGCAAACGCTATTTCCTAGCAAGGAAGTGTCGCATTTACATTCATTTGAAGAGTAGACGAGGAATACATGGCACTTCGCAAATCATATTATATCTTACCATGAAACATAGAAATGAGATGCGTTATCGCGTTTTAAGAAGCATAAGAACTCTATTGCTTTGATACGTAGACATCTGCAAACGCTATTTCCAAGCAAGGAAGTGTCGCATTTACGTTCATTTGAAGTGTAGACGAGGAATACATGACACTTGGCAAATCATATTACATCTTACCATGAAACATAGAAACGAGATGCGATATCACGTTTTAGGAAGCATTGGAACTCTATCCCTACGATACGTAGACATCTGCAAACGCTATTTCCTAGCAAGGAAGTGTCGCATTTACATTCATTTGAAGAGTAGACGAGGAATACATGACACTTCGCAATGAATATTATATCTTACCATGAAACATCGAAATGAGATGCTATATCGCATTTTAAGAAGCATAAGAACTCTATTGCTTAGATACGTAGACATCTGCAAACGCTATTTCCTAGCAAGGAAGTGTCGCATTTACATTCATTTGAATCGTAGACGAGGAATACATAGCACTTCGCAATGAATATTATATCTTACAATGAAACATAGAAATGAGATGCGATATCATGTTTTAGGAAGCATTAGAACTCTATCCCTAGGATACGTAAACATCTGCAAACGCTATTTCCTAGCAAGGAAGAGTCGCACTTACATTCGTTTGAATCGTAGACGAGGAATGCATATCACTTCGCAATGAATATTATATCTTTTCATGAAACATAGGTATGAGATGCGATATCTCGTTTTAAGAAGCATTTAAACTCTATTGCTTCGATAAGTAGGCATCTGTAAACTCTATTTCCTTGCAAGGAAGTGTCGCATTTACATTCTTCTGAAGTGAATACGAGGTATACATAACACTTTATACTGAATATTATATCTTATCATGCAACATAGTAATGACATGCGATATCGCGTTTTAAGAAGCATTAGAACTCTATTGCTACGATACGTAGACATCTGCAAACGCTATTTCCTTGCAAGGAAGTGTCGCATTTAAACTCTTTTGAAGTGAATACGAGGTTTACATGACTCTTCGCAATGACTATTATATCTTATCATGAAATTCAGAAAAGAGATGCGATATCGCGTTTCAAGAAGCATCTCAACTCTATTGCTACGATACGTAGACATCTGCAAACGCTATTTCCTTGAAAGGAAGTGTCGCATTTATATTCATTTGAAGTAAATACGAGGTTTACATGACACTTCGCAATGAATGTTATATCTTATCATGATACATAGAAGTGAAATGCGATATCGCGTTTTGAGAAGCATTAGAACTCTATTGCTACGATACGTAGACATCTGCAAACGCTATTTCCTTGCAAGGAATTGTCGCATTTACACTCTTTTGAAGTGAATACGAGGTTTACATGACACTTCGCAATGACTATTATATCTTATCATGAAACTCAGAAGAGAGATTCGATATCGAGTTTCAAGAAGCATTAGAACTCTATTGCTACGATACGTAGACATCTGCAAACGCTAACTCCTTCAAAGGAAGTTTGAATTAAATACGAGGTTTACATGACACTTCGCAATGAATAACATATCTTATCATGAAACTCAGAAATGAGATGCGATGTCGCGTTTTAAGAAACATTAGAACTCTATTGCTACGATACGTAGACATCTGCAAACGCTAACTCCTTGAAAGGAAGTGTCGCATTTACATTCATTTGAATTAAATACGAGGTTTACATGACACTTCGCAATGAGTGTCATACCTTATCATGAAACTCAGAAAAGCGATGCGATATCGCGTTTCAAGAAGCATTAGAACTCTATTGCTACGATACGTAGTCATCTGCAGACGCTATTTCCTTGAAAGGTAGTGCCGCATTACATTCATTCGAAGTAAATACGAGGTTTACATGACACTTCGCAATGAATGTTATATCTTATCATGAAACATAGATGTGAATTTCGATATCGCGTTTTATGAAGCATTAGAACTCTATTGCTACGATACGTAGACATCTGCAAACGCTATTTCCTTGCAAGGAAGTGTCGCATTTACACTCTTTTGAAGTGAGTACGGGGTTTACATGACACTTCGCAATGAATAACATATCTTATCATGAAACTCAGAAATGAGATGCGATGTCGCGTTTTAAGAAGCATTAGAACTCTCTTGCTACGATACGTAGACATCTGCAAACGCTGTATCTTTGCAAGGAAGTGTCGCATTTACACTCTTTTGAAGTGAATACGAGGTTTACATGACACTTCGCAATGAATATTATATCTTATCATGAAACTCAGAAAAGAGATGCGATATCGCGTTTTATGAAGCATTTGAACTCTATTGCTACGATACGTAGACATCTGCAAACGCTATTTCCTTGCAAGGAAGTGTCGCATTTACACTCTTTTGAAGTGAATACGAGGTTTACATGACACTTCGCAATGAGTGTCATATCTTATCATGAAACTCAGAAAAGCGATGCGATATCGCGTTTCAAGAAGCATTAGAACTCTATTGCTACGATACGTAGACATCTGCAAACGCTATTTCCTTGAAAGGTAGTGCCGCATTACATTCATTCGAAGTAAATACGGGGTTTACATGACACATCGCAATGAATAACATATCTTATCATGAAACATAGAAATGAGATGCGATATCGCGTTTTAAGAAGCATTGGAACTCTATTGCTACGATACGTAGACATCTGCAAACGCTATTTCCTTGAAAGGAAGTGTCGCATTTACATTCATTTGAAGTAAATACGAGGTTTACATGACACTTCGCAATGAATGTTATATCTTATCATGAAACATAGATGTGAAATTTGATATCGCGTTTTATGAAGCATTAGAACTCTATTGCTACGATACGTAGACATCTGCAAACGCTATTTCCTTGCAAGGAAGTGTCGCATTTGCACTCTTTTGAAGTGAATACGAGGTTTACATGACACTTCGCAATGAATGTTATATCTTATCATGAAACATAGAAGTGAAATGCGATACCGCGTTTTAAGAAGCATTAGAACTCTCTTGCTACGATACGTAGACATCTGCAAACGCTATTTCTTTGCAAGGAAGTGTCGCATTTACACTCTTTTGAAGTGAATACGAGGTTTACATGACACTTCGCAATGAATATTATATCTTATCATGAAACTCAGAAAAGAGATGCGATATCGCGTTTTATGAAGCATTAGAACTCTATTGCTACGATACGTGGACATCTGCAAACGCTATTTCCTTGCAAGGAACTGTCGCATTTACACTCTTTTGAAGTGAATACGTGGTTTACATGACACTTCGCAATGACTATTATATCTTATCATGAAACTCAGAAAAGGGATGCGATATCGCGTTTCAAGAAGCATTAGAACTCTATTGCTACGATACGTAGACATCTGCAAACGCTATTTCCTTGAAAGGAAGTGTCGCATTTACACTCTTTTGAAGTGAATACGAGGTTTACATGACACTTCGCAATGACTATTATATCTTATCATGAAACTCAGATAAGGAGATGCGATATCGCGTTTCAGGAAGCATTAGAACTCTATTGCTACGATACGTAGACATCTGCAAACGCTATTTCCTTGAAAGGAAGTGTCGCATTTACACTCTTTTGAAGTGAATACGAGGTTTACATGACACTTCGCAATGAATGTTATATCTTATCATGAAACATAGAAGTGAAATGCGATATCGCGTTTTAAGAAGCATTAGAACTCTCTTGCTACGATACGTAGACATCTGCAAACGCTATTTCTTTGCAAGGAAGTGTCGCATTTAAACTCTTTTGAAGTGAATACGAGGTTTACATGACACTTCGCAATGACTATTATATCTTATCATGAAGCTCAGAAAAGAGATGCGATATCGCGTTTCAAGAAGCATTAGAACTCTATTGCTACGATACGTAGACATCTGCAAACGCTATTTCCTTGAAAGGAAGTGTCGCATTTACACTCTTTTGAAGTGAATACGAGGTTTACATGACACTTCGCAATGACTATTATATCTTATCATGAAACTCAGATAAGGAGATGCGATATCGCGTTTCAGGAAGCATTAGAACTCTATTGCTACGATACGTAGACATCTGCAAACGCTATTTCCTTGAAAGGAAGTGTCGCATTTACACTCTTTTGAAGTGAATACGAGGTTTACATGACACTTCGCAATGAATGTTATATCTTATCATGAAACATAGAAGTGAAATGCGATATCGCGTTTTAAGAAGCATTAGAACTCTCTTGCTACGATACGTAGACATCTGCAAACGCTATTTCTTTGCAAGGAAGTGTCGCATTTAAACTCTTTTGAAGTGAATACGAGGTTTACATGACACTTCGCAATGACTATTATATCTTATCATGAAGCTCAGAAAAGAGATGCGATATCGCGTTTCAAGAAGCATTAGAACTCTATTGCTACGATACGTAGACATCTGCAAACGCTATTTCCTTGAAAGGAAGTGTCGCATTTACATTCAATTGAAGTAAATACGAGGTTTACATGACACTTCGCAATGAATGTTATATCTTATCATGATACATAGAAGTGAAATGCGATATCGCGTTTTGAGAAGCATTAGAACTCTCTTGCTACGATACGTAGACATCTGCAAACGCTATTTCTTTGCAAGGAAGTGTCGCATTTACACTCTTTTGAAGTGAATACGAGGTTTACATGACACTTCGCAATGAATATTATATCTTATCATGAAACTCAGAAAAGAGATGCGATATCGCGTTTTATGAAGCATTAGAACTCTATTGCTACGATACGTAGACATCTGCAAACGCTATTTCCTTGCAAGGAAATGTCGCATTTACACTCTTTTGAAGTGAATACGAGGTTTACATGACACTTCGCAATGAATATTATATCTTATCATGAAACTCAGAAAAGAGATGCGATATCGCGTTTCAAGAAGCATTAGAACTCTATTGCTACAATACGTAGACATCTGCAAACGCTAACTCCTTGAAAGGAAGTGTCGCATTTACATTCATTTGAATTAAATACGAGGTTTACATGACACTTCGCAATGAATGTTATATCTTATCATGAAACATAGATGTGAAATGCGATATCGCGTTTTATGAAGCATTAGAACTCCATTGCTACGATACGTAGACATCTGCAAACGCTATTTCCTTGCAAGGAAGTGTCGCATTTACACTCTTTTGAAGTGAATACGAGGTTTACATGACACTTCGCAGTGAATATTATATCTTATCATGAAACTCAGAAAAGAGATGCGATATCGCGTTTCAAGAAGCATTAGAACACTATTGCTACGATACGTAGTCAACTGGAAACGCTATTTCCTTGAAAGGAAGTGTCGCATTTACATTCATTTGAAGTAAATACGAGGTTTACATGACACTTCGCAATGAATATTATATCTTATCATGAAACTCAGAAAAGAGATGCGATATCGCGTTTTAAGAAGCATTAGAACTCTATTGCTACGATACGTAGGCATCTGCAAACGCTATTTCCTTGCAAGGAAGTGTCGCATTTACACTCTTTTGAAGTGAATACGAGATTTACATGACACTTCGCAATGAATGTTATATCTTATCATGAAACATAGAAGTGAAATGCGATACCGCGTTTTAAGAAGCATTAGAACTCTCTTGCTACGATACGTAGACATCTGCAAACGCTATTTCTTTGCAAGGAAGTGTCGCATTTACACTCTTTTGAAGTGAATACGAGGTTTACATGACACTTCGCAATGAATATTATATCTTATCATGAAACTCAGAAAAGAGATGCGATATCGCGTTTTATGAAGCATTAGAACTCTATTGCTACGATACGTAGACATCTGCAAACGCTATTTCCTTGCAAGGAAGTGTCGCATTTACACTCTTTTGAAGTGAATACGAGGTTTACATGACACTTCGCAATGAATAACATATCTTATCACGAAACTCAGAAATGAGATGCGATGTCGCGTTTTAAGAAGCATTAGAACTCTATTGCTACGATACGTAGACATCTGCAAACGCTATTTCCTTGCAAGGAAGTGTCGCATTTAAACTCTTTTGAAGTGAATACGAGGTTTACATGACACTTCGCAATGACTATTATATCTTATCATGAAACTCAGAAAAGAGATGCGATATCGCGTTTCAAGAAGCATTAGAACTCTATTGCTACGATACGTAGACATCTGCAAACGCTATTTCCTTGAAAGGGAGTGTCGCATTTACATTCATTTGAAGTAAATACGAGGTTTACATTACACTTCGCAATGAATGTTATATATTATCATGATACATAGAAGTGTAATGCGATATCGCGTTTTGAGAAGCATTAGTACACTATTGCTACGATACGTAGACATCTGCAAACGCTATGTCCTTGCAAGGAACTGTCGCATTTACACTCTTTTGAAGTGAATACGAGGTTTACATGACACTTCGCAATGCATGTTATATCTTATCATGAAACATAGAAGTGAAATGCGATATCGCGTTTTAAGAAGCATTAGAACTCTATTGCTACGATACGTAGACATCTGCAAACGCTATTTCTTTGCAAGGAAGTGTCGCATTTACACTCTTTTGAAGTGAATACGAGGTTTACATGACACTTCGCAATGAATATTATATCTTATCATGAAACTCAGAACAGAGATGCGATATCGCGTTTTATGAAGCATTAGAACTCTATAGCTACGATACGTAGACATCTGCAAACGCTATTTCCTTGCAAGGAAGTGTCGCATTTACATTCATTTGAAGTAAATACGAGGTTTACATGACACTTCGCAATGAATGTTATATCTTATCATGATACATAGAAGTGAAATGCGATATCGCGTTTTGAGAAGCATTAGAACTCTATTGCTACGATACGTAGACATCTGCAAACGCTATTTCCTTGCAAGGAATTGTCGCATTTACACTCTTTTGAAGTGAATACGAGGTTTACATGACACTTCGCAATGACTATTATATCTTATCATGAAACTCAGAAAAGCGATGCGATATCGCGTTTCAAGAAGCATGAGAACTCTATTGCTACGATACGTAGACATCTGCAAACGCTATTTCCTTGCAAGGAACTGTCGCATTTACACTCTTTTGAAGTGAATACGTGGTTTACATGACACTTCGCAATGACTATTATATCTTATCATGAAGCTCAGAAAAGAGATGCGATATCGCGTTTCAAGAAGCATTAGAACTCTATTGCTACGATACGTAGACATCTGCAAACGCTATTTCCTTGAAAGGAAGTGTCGCATTTACATTCATTTGAATAATTTACATGACACTTCGCAATGAATGTTATATCTTATCATGATACATAGAAGTGAAATGCGATATCGCGTTTTGAGAAGCATTAGAACTCTCTTGCTACGATACGTAGACATCTGCAAACGCTATTTCTTTGCAAGGAAGTGTCGCATTTACACTCTTTTGAAGTGAATACGAGGTTTACATGACACTTCGCAATGAATATTATATCTTATCATGAAACTCAGAAAAGAGATGCGATATCGCGTTTTATGAAGCATTAGAACTCTATTGCTACGATACGTAGACATCTGCAAACGCTATTTCCTTGCAAGGAAATGTCGCATTTACACTCTTTTGAAGTGAATACGAGGTTTACATGACACTTCGCAATGAATATTATATCTTATCATGAAACTCAGAAAAGAGATGCGATATCGCGTTTCAAGAAGCATTAGAACTCTATTGCTACAATACGTAGACATCTGCAAACGCTAACTCCTTGAAAGGAAGTGTCGCATTTACATTCATTTGAATTAAATACGAGGTTTACATGACACTTCGCAATGAATATTATATCTTATCGTGAAACATAGATGTGAAATGCGATATCGCGTTTTATGAAGCATTAGAACTCTATTGCTACGATACGTAGACATCTGCAAACGCTATTTCCTTGCAAGGAACTGTCGCATTTACTCTCTTTTGAAGTGAATACGAGGTTTACATGACACTTCGCAATGAATATTATATCTTATCATGAAGCTCAGAAAAGGGATGCGATATCGTGTTTCAAGAAGCATTAGAACTCTATTGCTACGATATGTAGACATCTGTAAGCGCTATTTCCTTGAAAGGAAGTGTCGCATTTACATTCATTCGAACTAAATAAGAGGTTTACATGACACTTCGCAATGAATGTTATATCTTATCATGAAACATAGATGTGGAATGCGATATCGCGTTTTATGAAGCATTAGAACTCTATTGCTACGATACGTAGACATCTGCAAACGCTATTTCCTTGCAAGGAAGTGTCGCATTTACACTCTTTTGAAGTGAATACGAGGTTTACATGACACTTCGCAGTGAATATTATATCTTATCATGAAACTCAGAAAAGAGATGCGATATCGCGTTTCAAGAAGCATTAGAACTCTATTGCTACGATACGTAGTCAACTGCAAACGCTATTTCCTTGAAAGGAAGTGTCGCATTTACATTCATTTGAAGTAAATACGAGGTTTACATGACACTTCGCAATGAATATTATATCTTATTATGAAACTCAGAAAAGAGATGCGATATCGCGTTTTAAGAAGCATTAGAACTCTATTGCTACGATACGTAGGCATCTGCAAACGCTATTTCCTTGCAAGGAAGTGTCGCATTTACACTCTTTTGAAGTGAATACGAGATTTACATGACACTTCGCAGTGAATATTATATCTTATCATGAAACTCAGAAAAGAGATGCGATATCGCGTTTCAAGAAGCGTTAGAACTCTATTGCTACGATACGTAGACATCTGCAAACGCTATTTCCTTGAAAGGAAGTGTCGCATTTACATTCATTTGAAGTAAATACGAGGTTTACATGACACTTCGCAATGAATATTATATCTTATCATGAAACTCAGAAAAGGGATGCGATATCGCGTTTCTAGAAGCATTAGAACTCTATTGCTACGATACGTAGACATCTGTAAGCGCTATTTCCTTGAAAGGAAGTGTCGCATTTACATTCATTCGAAGTAAATACGAGGTTTACATGACACTTCGCAATGAGTGTTATATCTTATCATGAAACATAGAAGTGAAATGCGATATCGCGTTTTATGAACCATTAGAACTCTATTGCTACGATACGTAGACATCTGCAAACGCTATTTCCTTGCAAGGAACTGTCGCATTTACACTCTTTTGAAGTGAATACGAAGTTTACATGACACTTCGCAATGAATATTATATCTTATCATGAAACTCAGAAAAGAGATGCGATATCGCGTTCCAAGAAGCATTAGAACTCTATTGCTACGATACGTAGACATCTGCAAACGCTATTTCCTTGCAAGGAATTGTCGCACTTACACTCTTTTGAAGTGAATACGGGGTTTACATGACACTTCGCAATGAATGTTATATCTTATCATGAAACATAGAAGTGAAATGCGATATCGCGTTTTAAGAAGCATTAGGACTCTATTGCTACGATACGTAGACATCTGCACACGCTATTTCCTTGCAAGGAAGTGTCGCATTTACACTCTTTTGATGTGAGTACGAGGTTTACATGACACTTCGCAATGAATATTATATCTTATCATGAAACTCAGAAAAGAGATGCGATATCGCGTGTCAAGAAGCATTAGAACTCTATTGCTACGATACGTAGACATCTGCAAACGCTATTTCCTTGAAAGGAAGTGTCGCATTTACATTCATTTGAAGTAAATACGAGGTTTACATGACACTTCGCAGTGAATATTATATCTTATCATGAAACTCAGAAAAGAGATGCGATATCGCGTTTCAAGAAGCATTAGAACTCTATTGCTACGATACGTAGTCAACTGCAAACGCTATTTCCTTGAAAGGAAGTGTCGCATTTACATTCATTTGAAGTAAATACGAGGTTTACATGACACTTCGCAATGAATGTTATATCTTATCATGAAACATAGATGTGAAATGCGATATCGCGTTTTATGAAGCATTAGAACTCCATTGCTACGATACGTAGACATCTGCAAACGCTATTTCCTTGCAAGGAAGTGTCGCATTTACACTCTTTTGAAGTGAATACGAGGTTTACATGACACTTCGCAGTGAATATTATATCTTATCATGAAACTCAGAAAAGAGATGCGATATCGCGTTTCAAGAAGCGTTAGAACTCTATTGCTACGATACGTAGACATCTGCAAACGCTATTTCCTTGAAAGGAAGTGTCGCATTTACATTCATTTGAAGTAAATACGAGGTTTACATGACACTTCGCAATGAATATTATATCTTATCAAAAAACTCAGAAAAGGGATGCGATATCGCGTTTCTAGAAGCATTAGAACTCTATTGCTACGATACGTAGAAATCTGTAAGCGCTATTTCCTTGAAAGGAAGTGTCGCATTTACATTCATTCGAAGTAAATACGAGGTTTACATGACACTTCGCAATGAGTGTTATATCTTATCATGAAACATAGAAGTGAAATGCGATATCGCGTTTTATGAACCATTAGAACTCTATTGCTACGATACGTAGACATCTGCAAACGCTATTTCCTTGCAAGGAACTGTCGCATTTACACTCTTTTGAAGTGAATACGAAGTTTACATGACACTTCGCAATGAATATTATATCTTATCATGAAACTCAGAAAAGAGATGCGATATCGCGTTCCAAGAAGCATTAGAACTCTATTGCTACGATATGTAGACATCTGCAAACGCTATTTCCTTGCAAGGAAGTGTCGCATTTACACTCTTTTGAAGTGAATACGATGTTTACATGACACTTCGCAATGAATGTTATATCTTATCATGAAACATAGAAGTGAAATGCGATATCGCGTTTTAAGAAGCATTAGAACTCTATTGCTACGATACGTAGACATCTGCACACGCTATTTCCTTGCAAGGAAGTGTCGCATTTACACTCTTTTGAAGTGAATACGAGGTTTACATGACACTTCGCAATGAATATTATATCTTATCATGAAACTCAGAAAAGAGATGCGATATCGCGTTTCAAGAAGCATTAGAACTCTATTGCTACGATACGTAGACATCTGCAAACGCTATTTCCTTGAAAGGAAGTGTCGCATTTACATTCATTTGAAGTAAATACGAGGTTTACATGACACTTCGCAGTGAATATTATATCTTATCATGAAACTCAGAAAAGAGATGCGATATCGCGTTTCAAGAAGCATTAGAACTCTATTGCTACGATACGTAGTCAACTGCAAACGCTATTTCCTTGAAAGGAAGTGTCGCATTTACATTCATTTGAAGTAAATACGAGGTTTACATGACACTTCGCAATGAATATTATATCTTATCATGAAACTCAGAAAAGAGATGCGATATCGCGTTTTAAGAAGCATTAGAACTCTATTGCTACGATACGTAGACATCTGCAAACGCTATTTCCTTGCAAGGAAGTGTCGCATTTACACTCTTTTGAAGTGAATACGAGGTTTACATGACACTTCGCAGTGAATATTATATCTTATCATGAAACTCAGAAAAGAGATGCGATATCGCGTTTCAAGAAGCGTTAGAACTCTATTGCTACGATACGTAGACATCTGCAAACGCTATTTCCTTGAAAGGAAGTGTCGCATTTACATTCATTTGAAGTAAATACGAGGTTTACATGACACTTCGCAATGAATATTATATCTTATCATGAAACTCAGAAAAGGGATGCGATATCGCGTTTCTAGAAGCATTAGAACTCTATTGCTACGATACGTAGACATCTGCACACGCTATTTCCTTGCAAGGAAGTGTCGCATTTACACTCTTTTGAAGTGAATACGAGGTTTACATGACACTTCGCAATGAATATTATATCTTATCATGAAACTCAGAAAAGAGATGCGATATCGCGTTTCAAGAAGCATTAAAACTCTATTGCTACGATACGTAGACATCTGCAAACGCTATTTCCTTGAAAGGAAGTGTCGCATTTACATTCATTTGAAGTAAATACGAGGTTTACATGACACTTCGCAATGAATGTTATATCTTATCATGAAACATAGATGTGAAATGCGATATCGCATTTTATGAAGCATTTGAACTCTATTGCTTCGATTCGTAGATATCTGCAAACGCTAATTCCTTGAAAGGAAGTGTCGCATTTACATTCATTTGAAGTAAATACGAGGTTTACATGACACTTCGCAATGAATGTTATATCTTATCATGAAACATAGAAATGAGATGCGATATCTCTCTTTAAGAAGCATTTGAACTCCATTGCTTCGATTCGTAGATATCTGCAAACGCTAATTCCTTGAAAGGAAGTGTCGCATTTACATTCATTTGAAGTAAATACGAGGTTTACATGACACTTCGCAATGAATGTTGTATCTTATCATGAAACATAGATGTTAAATGCGATATCGCGTTTTAAGAAGCATTAGAACTCTATTGCTACGATACGTAGACATCTGCGAACGCTATTTCCTTGCAAGGAAGTGTCGCATTTACGCTCTTTTGAAGTGAATACGAGGTTTACATGACACTTCGCAATGAATGTTATATCTTATCATGAAACATAGAAATGAGATGCGATGTCGCGTTTTAAGAAGCATTAGAACTCTATTGCTACGATACGTAGACATCTGCAAACGCTATTTCCTTGCAAGGAAGTGTCGCATTTAAACTCTTTTGAAGTGAATACGAGGTTTACATGACACTTCGCAATGACTATTATATCTTATCATGAAACTCAGAAAAGAGATGCGATATCGCGTTTCAAGAAGCATTAGAACTCTATTGCTACGATACGTAGACATCTGCAAACGCTATTTCCTTGAAAGGAAGTGTCGCATTTACATTCATTTGAAGTAAATACGAGGTTTACATGACACTTCGCAATGAATGTTATATCTTATCATGATACATAGAAGTGAAATGCGATATCGCGTTTTAAGAAGCATTAGAACTCTATTGCTACGATACGTAGACATCTGCAAACGCTATTTCCTTGCAAGGAATTGTCGCATTTACGCTCTTTTGAAGTGAATACGAGGTTTACATGACACTTCGTAATGACTATAACATCTTATCATGAAACTCAGAAAAGAGATGCGATATCGCGTTTCAAGAAACATTAGAACTCTATTGCTACGATACGTAGACATCTGCAAACGCTATTTCCTTGAAAGCAAGTGTCGCATTTACATTCATTTGATGTAATTACGAGGTTTACATGACACTTCGCAATGAATGTTATATCTTATCATGAAACATAGATGTGAAATTCGATATCGCGTTTTATGAAGCATTAGAACTCTATTGCTACGATACGTAGACATCTGCAAACGCTATTTCCTTGCATGGAACTGTCGCATTTACACTCTTTTGAAGTGAATACGAGGTTTACATGACACTTCGCAATGAATGTTATATCTTATCATGAAACATAGAAGTGAAATGCGATATCGCGTTTTAAGAAGCATTAGAACTCTCTTGCTACGATACGTAGACATCTGCAAACGCTATTTCTTTGCAAGGAAGTGTCGCATTTACACTCTTTTGAAGTGAATACGAGGTTTACATGACACTTCGCAGTGAATGTTATATCTTATCATGAAACATAGATGTGAAATGCGATATCCCGATTCAAGAAGCATTAGAACTCTCTTGCTACGATACGTAGACATCAGCAAACGCTATTTCCTTGCAAGGAAGTGTCGCATCTACACTCTTTTGAAGTGAATACGAGGTTTACATGAAACTTCGCAATGAATATTATATCTTATCATGAAACATAGAAATGAGATGCGATATCTCGTTTTAAGAAGCATTTGAACTCTATTGCTTCGATTCGTAGATATCTGCAAACGCTAATTCCTTGAAAGGAAGTGTCGCATTTACATTCATTTGAAGTAAATACGAGGTTTATATGACACTTCGCAATGAATGTTGTATCTTATCATGAAACATAGATGTGAAATGCGATATCGCGTTTTAAGAAGCATTAGAACTCTATTGCTACGATACGTAGACATCTGCAAACGCTATTTCCTTGCAAGGAAGTGTCGCATTTAAACTCTTTTGAAGTGAATACGAGGTTTACATGACACTTCGCAATGACTATTATATCTTATCATGAAACTCAGAAAAGAGATGCGATATCGCGTTTCAAGAAGCATTAGAACTCTATTGCTACGATACGTAGACATCTGCAAACGCTATTTCCTTGAAAGGAAGTGTCGCATTTACACTCTTTTGAAGTGAATACGAGGTTTACATGACACTTCGCAATGAATATTATATCTTATCATGAAACTCAGAAAGGAGATGCGATATCGCGTTTCAAGAAGCATTAGAACTCTATTGCTACGATACGTAGACATCTGCAAACGCTATTTCCTTGAAAGGAAGTGTCGCATTTACATTCATTTGAAGTAAATACGAGGTTTACATGACACTTCGCAATGAATGTTATATCTTATCATGAAACATAGATGTGAAATTCGATATCGCGTTTTATGAAGCATTAGAACTCTATTGCTACGATACGTAGATATCTGCAAACGCTATTTCCTTGCAAGGAAGTGTTGTATTTACATTCGTTTGAAGCGAATAAGAGGTATGCATGACACTTCGCAATGAATAACATATCTTATCATGAAACGTGGAAATGAGATGCGATATCGCGTTTTAAGAAGCATTAGAACTCTATTCCTACGATACGTAGACATCTGCAAACGCTATTTCCTTGAAAGGTAGTGTCGCATTACATTCATTCGAAGTAAATACGAGGTTTACATGGCACTTCGCAACGAATGTTATATCTTATCATGAAACATAGATGTGAAATGCGATATCCCGATTCAAGAAGCATTAGAACTCTATTGCTACGATACGTAGACATCAGCAAACGCTATTTCCTTGCAAGGAAGTGTCGCATCTACACTCTTTTGAAGTGAATACGAGGTTTACATGACACTTCGCAATGAATATTATATCTTATCATGAAACATAGAAATGAGATGCGATATCTCGTTTTAAGAAGCATTTGAACTCTATTGCTTCGATTCGTAGATATCTGCAAACGCTAATTCCATGAAAGGAAGTGTCGCATTTACATTCATTTGAAGTAAATACGAGGTTTACATGACACTTCGCAATGAATGTTGTATCTCATCATGAAACATAGATGTGAAATGCGATATCGCGTTTTAAGAAGCATTAGAACTCTATTGCTACGATACGTAGACATCTGCAAACGCTATTTCCTTGCAAGGAAGTGTCGCATTTACGCTCTTTTGAAGTGAATACGAGGTTTAAATGACACTTCGCAATGAATGTTATATCTTACCATGAAACATAGAAATGAGATGCGATGTCGCGTTTTAAGAAGCATTAGAACTCTATTGCTACGATACGTAGACATCTGCAAACGCTATTTCCTTGCAAGGAAGTGTCGCATTTACGCTCTTTTGAAGTGAATACGAGGTTTAAATGACACTTCGCAATGAATGTTATATCTTACCATGAAACATAGAAATGAGATGCGATGTCGCGTTTTAAGAAGCATTAGAACTCTATTGCTACGATACGTAGACATCTGCAAACGCTATTTCCTTGCAAGGAAGTGTCGCATTTAAACTCTTTTGAAGTGAATACGAGGTTTACATGACACTTCGCAATGACTATTATATCTTATCATGAAACTCAGAAAAGAGATGCGATATCGCGTTTCAAGAAGCATTAGAACTCTATTGCTACGATACGTAGACATCTGCAAACGCTATTTCCTTGAAAGGAAGTGTCGCATTTACATTCATTTGAAGTAAATACGAGGTTTACATGACACTTCGCAATGAATGTTATATCTTATCATGAAACATAGATGTGAAATTCGATATCGCGTTTTATGAAGCATTAGAACTCTATTGCTACGATACGTAGACATCTGCAAACGCTATTTCCTTGCAAGGAACTGTCGCATTTACACTCTTTTGAAGTGAATACGAGGTTTACATGACACTTCGCAATGAATGTTATATCTTATCATGAAACTCAGAAAAGAGATGCGATATCGCGTTTCAAGAAGCATTAGAACTCTATTGCTACGATACGTAGTCAACTGCAAACGCTATTTCCTTGAAAGGAAGTGTCGCATTTACATTCATTCGAAGTAAATACGAGGTTTACATGACACTTCGCAATGAGTGTTATATCTTATCATGAAACATAGAAGTGAAATGCGATATCGCGTTTTATGAACCATTAGAACTCTATAGCTACGATACGTAGACATCTGCAAATGCTATTTCCTTGCAAGGAAGTGTCGCATTTACATTCTTTTGAAGTGAATACGAGGTTTACATGACACTTCGCAATGAATGTTATATCTTATCATGAAACATAGAAGTGAAATGCGATATCGCGTTTTAAGAAGCATTAGGACTCTATTGCTACGATGTGTAGACATCTGCAAACGCTATTTCCTTGTAAGGAAGTGTCGCATTTAAACTCTTTTGAAGTGAATACGAGGTTTACATGACACTTCGCAATGACTATTATATCTTATCATGAAACTCAGAAAAGAGATGCGATATCGCGTTTCAAGAAGCATTAGAACTCTATTGCTACGATACGTAGACATCTGCAAACGCTATTTCCTTGAAAGGAAGTGTCGCATTTACACTCTTTTGAAGTGAATACGAGGTTTACATGACACTTCGCAATGAATATTATATCTTATCATGAAACTCAGAAAGGAGATGCGATATCGCGTTTCAAGAAGCATTAGAACTCTATTGCTTCGATACGTAGACATCTGCAAACGCTATTTCCTTGAAAGGAAGTGTCGCATTTACATTCATTTGAAGTAAATACGAGGTTTACATGACACTTCGCAATGAATGTTATATCTTATCATGAAACATAGATGTGAAATTCGATATCGCGTTTTATGAAGCATTAGAACTCTATTGCTACGATACGTAGATATCTGCAAACGCTATTTCCTTGCAAGGAAGTGTTGTATTTACATTCATTTGAAGCGAATAAGAGGTATACATGACACTTCGCAATGAATAACATATCTTATCATGAAACGTGGAAATGAGATGCGATATCGCGTTTTAAGAAGCATTAGAACTCTATTCCTACGATACGTAGACATCTGCAAACGCTATTTCCTTGAAAGGTAGTGTCGCATTACATTCATTCGAAGTAAATACGAGGTTTACATGGCACTTCGCAACGAATGTTATATCTTATCATGAAACATAGATGTGAAATGCGATATCCCGATTCAAGAAGCATTAGAACTCTATTGCTACGATACGTAGACATCAGCAAACGCTATTTCCTTGCAAGGAAGTGTCGCATCTACACTCTTTTGAAGTGAATACGAGGTTTACATGACACTTCGCAATGAATATTATATCTTATCGTGAAACATAGAAATGAGATGCGATATCTCGTTTTAAGAAGCATTTGAACTCTATTGCTTGGATTCGTAGATATCTGCAAACGCTAATTCCTTGAAAGGAAGTGTCGCATTTACATTCATTTGAAGTAAATACGAGGTTTACATGACACTTCGCAATGAATGTTGTATCTCATCATGAAACATAGAAATGAGATGCGATGTCGCGTTTTAAGAAGCATTAGAACTCTATTGCTACGATACGTAGACATCTGCAAACGCTATTTCCTTGCAAGGAAGTGTCGCATTTAAACTCTTTTGAAGTGAATACGAGGTTTACATGACACTTCGCAATGACTATTATATCTTACCATGAAACTCAGAAAAGAGATGCGATATCGCGTTTCAAGAAGCATAAGAACTCTATTGCTACGATACGTAGACATCTGCAAATGCTATTTCCTTGAAAGGAAGTGTCGCATTTACATTCATTTGAAGTAAATACGAGGTTTACATGACACTTCGCAATGAATGTTATATCTTATCATGAAACATAGATGTGAAATTCGATATCGCGTTTTATGAAGCATTAGAACTCTATTGCTACGATACGTAGACATCTGCAAACGCTATTTCCTTGCAAGGAACTGTCGCATTTACACTCTTTTGAAGTGAATACGAGGTTTACATGACACTTCGCAATGAATGTTATATCTTATCATGAAACATAGAAGTGAAATGCGATATCGCGTTTTAAGAAGCATTAGAACTCTATTGCTACGATACGTAAATATCGGCAAACGCTATTTCCTTGCAAGGAAGTGTTGTATTTACATTCATTTGAAGCGAATAGAGGTATACATGACACTTCGCAATGAATAACATATCTTATCATGAAACGTGGAAATGAGATGCGATATCGCGTTTTAAGAAGCATTAGAACTCTATTCCTACGATACGTAGACATCTGCAAACGCTATTTCCTTGAAAGGTAGTGTCGCATTACATTCATTCGAAGTAAATACGAGGTTTACATGGCACTTCGCAATGAATGTTATATCTTATCATGAAACATAGATGTGAAATGCGATATCCCGATTCAAGAAGCATTAGAACTCTATTGCTACGATACGTAGACATCAGCAAACGCTATTTCCTTGCAAGGAAGTGTCGCATATACACTCTTTTGAAGTGAATACGAGATTTACATGACACTTCGCAATGAATATTATATCTTATCATGAAACATAGAAATGAGATGCGATATCTTGTTTTAAGAAGCATTTGAACTCTATTGCTTCGATTCGTAGATATCTGCAAACGCTAATTCCTTGAAAGGAAGTGTCGCATTTACATTCATTTGAAGTAAATACGAGGTTTACATGACACTTCGCAATGAATGTTGTGTCTCATCATGAAACATAGATGTGAAATGCGATGTCGCGTTTTAAGAAGCATTAGAACTCTATTGCTACGATACGTAGACATCTGCAAACGCTATTTCCTTGCAAGGAAGTGTCGCATTTAAACTCTTTTGAAGTGAATACGAGGTTTACATGACACTTCGCAATGACTATTATATCTTATCATGAAACTCAGAAAAGAGATGCGATATCGCGTTTCAAGAAGCATTAGAACACTATTGCTGCGATACGTAGACATCTGCAAACGCTATTTCCTTGAAAGGAAGTGTCGCATTTACACTCTTTTGAAGTGAATACGAGGTTTACATGACACTTCGCAATGAATATTATATCTTATCATGAAACTCAGAAAGGAGATGCGATATCGCGTTTCAAGAAGCATTAGAACTCCATTGCTACGATACGTAGACATCTGCAAACGCTATTTCCTTGAAAGGAAGAGACGCATTTACATTCATTTGAAGTAAATACGAGGTTTACATGACACTTCGCAATGAATGTTATATCTTATCATGAAACATAGATGTGAAATTCGATATCGCGTTTTATGAAGCATTAGAACTCTATTGCTACGATACGTAGATATCTGCAAACGCTATTTCCTTGCAAGGAAGTGTTGTATTTACATTCATTTGAAGCGAATAAGAGGTATACATGACACTTCGCAATGAATAACATATCTTATCATGAAACGTGGAAATGAGATGCGATATCGCGTTTTAAGAAGCATTAGAACTCTATTCCTACGATACGTAGACATCTGCAACGCTATTTCCTTGAAAGGTAGTGTCGCATTACATTCATTCGAAGTAAATACGAGGTTTACATGGCACTTCGCAACGAATGTTATATCTTATCATGAAACATAGATGTGAAATGCGATATCCCGATTCAAGAAGCATTAGAACTCTATTGCTACGATACGTAGACATCAGCAAACGCTATTTCCTTGCAAGGAAGTGTCGCATCTACACTCTTTTGAGGTGAATGCGAGGTTTACATGACACTTCGCAATGAATATTATATCTTATCATGAAACATAGAAATGAGATGCGATATCTCGTTTTAAGAAGCATTTGAACTCTATTGCTTCGATTCGTAGATATCTGCAAACGCTAATTCCTTGAAAGGAAGTGTCGCATTTACATTCATTTGAAGTAAATACGAGGTTTACATGACACTTCGCAATGAATGTTGTATCTCATCATGAAACATAGATGTGAAATGCGATATCGCGTTTTAAGAAGCATTAGAACTCTATTGCTACGATACGTAGACATCTGCAAACGCTATTACCTTGCAAGGAAGTGTCGCATTTACGCTCTTTTGAAGTGAATACGAGGTTTAAATGACACTTTGCAATGAATGTTATATCTTATCATGAAACATAGAAATGAGATGCGATGTCGCGTTTTAAGAAGCATTAGAACTCTATTGCTACGATACGTAGACATCTGCAAACGCTATTTCCTTGCAAGGAAGTGTCGCATTTACACTCTTTTGAAGTGAATACGAGGTTTACATGACACTTCGCAGTGAATATTATATCTTATCATGAAACTCAGAAAAGAGATGCGATATCGCGTTTCAAGAAGCGTTAGAACTCTATTGCTACGATACGTAGACATCTGCAAATGCTATTTCCTTGAAAGGAAGTGTCGCATTTACATTCATTTGAAGTAAATACGAGGTTTACATGACACTTCGCAATGAATGTTATATCTTATCATGAAACATAGATGTGAAATGCGATATCGCGTTTTATGAAGCATTAGAACTCTATTGCTACGATACGTAGACATCTGCAAACGCTATTTCCTTGCAAGGAAGTGTCGCATTTACACTCTTTTGAAGTGAATACGAGGCTTACATGACACTTCGCAATGAATAACATATCTTATCATGAAACTCAGAAATGAGATGCGATGTCGCTTTTTAAGAAGCATAAGAACTCTATTGCTACGATACGTAGACATCTGCAAACGCTATTTCCTTGCAAGGAAGTATCGAATTTACGCTCTTTTGAAGTGAATACGAGGTTTACATGACACTTCGCAATGAATATTATATCTTATCATGAAACTCAGAAAAGAGATGCGATATCGCGTTTCAAGAATCATTAGAACTCTATTGCTACGATACGTAGACATCTGCAAACGCTATTTCCTTGAAAGGAAGTGTCGCATTTACACTCTTTTGAAGTGAATACGAGGTTTATATGACACTTCGCAATGAATATTATATCTTATCATGAAACTCAGAAAGGAGATGCGATATCGCGTTTCAAGAAGCATTAGAACTCTATTGCTACGATACGTAGACATCTGCAAACGCTATTTCCTTGAAAGGAAGTGTCGCATTTACATTCATTTGAAGTAAATACGAGGTTTACATGACACTTCGCAATGAATGTTATATCTTATCATGAAACATAGATGTGAAATTCGATATCGCGTTTTATGAAGCATTAGAACTCTATTGCTACGATACGTAGATATCTGCAAACGCTATTTCCTTGCAAGGAAGTGTTGTATTTACATTCATTTGAAGCGAATAAGAGGTATACATGACACTTCGCAATGAATAACATATCTTATCATGAAACGTGGAAATGAGATGCGATATCGCGTTTTAAGAAGCATTAGAACTCTATTCCTACGATACGTAGACATCTGCAAACGCTATTTCCTTGAAAGGTAGTGTCGCATTACATTCATTCGAAGTAAATACGAGGTTTACATGGCACTTCGCAACGAATGTTATATCTTATCATGAAACATAGATGTGAAATGCGATATCCCGATTCAAGAAGCATTAGAACTCTATTGCTACGATACGTAGACATCAGCAAACGCTATTTCCTTGCAAGGAAGTGTCGCATCTACACTCTTTTGAAGTGAATACGAGGTTTACATGACACTTCGCAATGAATATTATATCTTATCGTGAAACATAGAAATGAGATGCGATATCTCGTTTTAAGAAGCATTTGAACTCTATTGCTTGGATTCGTAGATATCTGCAAACGCTAATTCCTTGAAAGGAAGTGTCGCATTTACATTCATTTGAAGTAAATACGAGGTTTACATGACACTTCGCAATGAATGTTGTATCTCATCATGAAACATAGATGTGAAATGCGATATCGCGTTTTAAGAAGCATTAGAACTCTATTGCTACGATACGTAGACATCTGCAAACGCTATTACCTTGCAAGGAAGTGTCGCATTTACGCTCTTTTGAAGTGAATACGAGGTTTAAATGACACTTTGCAATGAATGTTATATCTTATCATGAAACATAGAAATGAGATGCGATGTCGCGTTTTAAGAAGCATTAGAACTCTATTGCTACGATACGTAGACATCTGCAAACGCTATTTCCTTGCAAGGAAGTGTCGCATTTAAACTCTTTTGAAGTGAATACGAGGTTTACATGACACTTCGCAATGACTATTATATCTTATCATGAAACTCAGAAAAGAGATGCGATATCGCGTTTCAAGAAGCATAAGAACTCTATTGCTACGATACGTAGACATCTGCAAATGCTATTTCCTTGAAAGGAAGTGTCGCATTTACATTCATTTGAAGTAAATACGAGGTTTACATGACACTTCGCAATGAATGTTATATCTTATCATGAAACATAGATGTGAAATGCGATATCGCGTTTTATGAAGCATTAGAACTCTATTGCTACGATACGTAGACATCTGCAAACGCTATTTCCTTGCAAGGAAGTGTCGCATTTACACTCTTTTGAAGTGAATACGAGGTTTACATGACACTTCGCAATGAATAACTCATCTTAGCATGAAACTCAGGAATGAGATGCGATGTCGCGTTTTAAGAAGCATTAGAACTCTATTGCTACGATACGTAGACATCTGCAAACGCTATTTCCTTGCAAGGAAGTGTCGCATTACATTCATTCGAAGTAAATACGAGGTTTACATGGCACTTCGCAATGAATGTTATATCTTATCATGAAACATAGATGTGAAATGCGATATCCCGATTCAAGAAGCATTAGAACTCTATTGCTACGATACGTAGACATCTGCAAACGCTATTTCCTTGAAAGGAAGTGTCGCATTTACACTCTTTTGAAGTGAATACGAGGTTTACATGACACTTCGCAATGAATATTATATCTTATCATGAAACTCAGAAAGGAGATGCGATATCGCGTTTCAAGAAGCATTAGAACTTTATTGCTACGATACGTAGACATCTGCAAACGCTATTTCCTTGAAAGGAAGTGTCGCATTTACATTCATTTGAAGTAAATACGAGGTTTACATGACACTTCGCAATGAATGTTATATCTTATCATGAAACATAGATGTGAAATTCGATATCGCGTTTTATGAAGCATTAGAACTCTATTGCTACGATACGTAGACATCTGCAAACGCTATTTCCTTGCAAGGAACTGTCGCATTTACACTCTTTTGAAGTGAATACGAGGTTTACATGACACTTCGCAATGAATGTTATATCTTATCATGAAACATAGAAATGAGATGCGATGTCGCGTTTTAAGAAGCATTAGAACTCTATTGCTACGTTACGTAGACATCTGCAAACGCTATTTCCTTGCAAGGAAGTGTCGCATTTAAACTCTTTTGAAGTGAATACGAGGTTTACATGACACTTCGCAATGACTATTATATCTTATCATGAAACTCAGAAAAGAGATGCGATATCGCGTTTCAAGAAGCATTAGAACTCTATTGCTACGATACGTAGACATCTGCAAACGCTATTTCCCTGCAAGGAACTGTCGCATTTACACTCTTTTGAAGTGAATACGTGGTTTACATGACACTTCGCAATGACTATTATATCTTATCATGAAACTCAGAAAAGGGATGCGATATCGCGTTTCAAGAAGCATTAGAACTCTATTGCTACGATACGTAGACATCTGCAAACGCTATTTCCTTGAAAGGAAGTGTCGCATTTACACTCTTTTGAAGTGAATACGAGGTTTACATGACACTTCGCAATGAATATTATATCTTATCATGAAACTCAGAAAGGAGATGCGATATCGCGTTTCAAGAAGCATTAGAACTCTATTGCTACGATACGTAGACATCTGCAAACGCTATTTCCTTGAAAGGAAGTGCCGCATTTACACTCTTTTGAAGTGAATACGAGGTTTACATGACACTTCGCAATGAATATTATATCTTATCATGAAACTCAGAAAGGAGATGCGATATCGCGTTTTATGAAGCATTAGAACTCTATTGCTACGATACGTAGACATCTGCAAACGCTATTTCCTTGCAAGGAACTGTCGCATTTACACTCTTTTGAAGTGAATACGAGGTTTACATGACACTTCGCAATGAATGTTATATCTTATCATGAAACATAGAAATGAGATGCGATGTCGCGTTTTAAGAAGCATTAGAACTCTATTGCTACGATACGTAGACATCTGCAAACGCTATTTCCTTGCAAGGAAGTGTCGCATTTAAACTCTTTTGAAGTGAATACGAGGTTTACATGACACTTCGCAATGACTATTATATCTTATCATGAATCTCAGAAAAGAGATGCGATATCGCGTTTCAAGAAGCATTAGAACTCTATTGCTACGATACGTAGACATCTGCAAACGCTATTTCCTTGAAAGGAAGTGTCGCATTTACATTCATTTGAAGTAAATACGAGGTTTACATGACACTTCGCAATGAATGTTATATATTATCATGATACATAGAAGTGAAATGCGATATCGCGTTTTGAGAAGCTTTAGAACTCTATTGCTACGATACGTAGACATCTGCAAACGCTATTTCCTTGCAAGGAACTGTCGCATTTACACTCTTTTGAAGTGAATACGAGGTTTACATGACACTTCGCAATGAATGTTATATCTTATCATGAAACATAGAAGTGAAATGCGATATCGCGTTTTAAGAAGCATTAGAACTCTCTTGCTACGATACGTAGACATCTGCAAACGCTATTTCTTTGCAAGGAAGTGTCGCATTTACACTCTTTTGAAGTGAATACGAGGTTTACATGACACTTCGCAGTGAATATTATATCTTATCATGAAACTCAGAAAAGAGATGCGATATCGCGTTTCAAGAAGCATTAGAACTCTATTGCTACGATACGTAGACATCTGCAAACGCTATTTCCCTGCAAGGAACTGTCGCATTTACACTCTTTTGAAGTGAATACGTGGTTTACATGACACTTCGCAATGACTATTATATCTTATCATGAAACTCAGAAAAGGGATGCGATATCGCGTTTCAAGAAGCATTAGAACTCTATTGCTACGATACGTAGACATCTGCAAACGCTATTTCCTTGCAAGGAACTGTCGCATTTACACTCTTTTGAAGTGAATACGAGGTTTACATGACACTTCGCAATGAATGTTATATCTTATCATGAAACATAGAAGTGAAGTGCGATATCGCGTTTTAAGAAGCATTAGAACTCTCTTGCTACGATACGTAGACATCTGCAAACGCTATTTCTTTGCAAGGAAGTGTCGCAATTACACTCTTTTGAAGTGAATACGAGGTTTACATGACACTTCGCAGTGAATATTATATCTTATCATGAAACTCAGAAAAGAGATGCGATATCGCGTTTTATGAAGCATTAGAACTCTATTGCTACGATACGTAGACATCTGCAAACGCTATTTCCTTGCAAGGAAGTGTCGCAATTACACTCTTTTGAAGTGAATACGAGGTTTACATGACACTTCGCAATGAATAACACATCTTAGCATGAAACTCAGGAATGAGATGCGATGTCGCGTTTTAAGAAGCATTAGAACTCTATTGCTACGATACGTAGACATCTGCAAACGCTATTTCCTTGCAAGGAAGTGTCGCATTTAAACTTTTTTGAAGTGAATACGAGGTTTACATGACACTTCGCAGTGAATATTATATCTTATCATGAAACTCAGAAAAGAGATGCGATATCGCGTTTTATGAAGCATTAGAACTCTATTGCTACGATACGTAGACATCTGCAAACGCTATTTCCTTGCAAGGAAGTGTCGCATTTACACTCTTTTGAAGTGAATACGAGGTTTACATGACACTTCGCAATGAATAACACATCTTAGCATGAAACTTAGGAATGAGATGCGATGTCGCGTTTTAAGAAGCATTAGAACTCTATTGCTACGATACGTAGACATCTGCAAACGCTATTTCCTTGCAAGGAAGTGTCGCATTTAAACTCTTTTGAAGTGAATACGAGGTTTACATGACACTTCGCAATGACTATTATATCTTATCATGAAACTCTGAAAAGAGATGCGATATCGCGTTTCAAGAAGCATAAGAACTCTATTGCTACGATACGTAGACATCTGCAAACGCTATTTCCTTGAAAGGAAGTGTCCCATTTACATTCATTTGAAGTAAATACGAGGTTTACATGACACTTCGCAATGAATGTTATATATTATCATGATACATAGAAGTGAAATGCGATATCGCGTTTTGAGAAGCATTAGAACTCTATTGCTACGATACGTAGACATCTGCTAACGCTATTTCCTTGCAAGGAATTGTCGCATTTACACTCTTTTGAGGTGAATACGAGGTTTACATGACACTTCGCAATGACTATTATATCTTATCATGAAACTCAGAAAAGGGATGCGATATCGCGTTTCAGGAAGCATTAGAACCCTATTGCTACGATACGTAGACATCTGCAAACGCTATTTCCTTGCAAGGAACTGTCGCATTTACACTCTTTTGAAGTGAATACGAGGTTTACATGACACTTCGCAATGAATGTTATATCTTATCATGAAACATAGAAGTGATATGCGATATCGCGTTTTAAGAAGCATTAGAACTCTCTTGCTACGATACGTAGACATCTGCAAACGCTATTTCTTTGCAAGGAAGTGTCGCATTTACACTCTTTTGAAGTGAATACGTGGTTTACATGACACTTCGCAGTGAATATTATATCTTATCATGAAACTCAGAAAAGAGACGCGATATCGCGTTTCAAGAAGCGATAGAACTCTATTGCTACGATACGTAGACATCTGCAAACGCTATTTCGTTGAAAGGAAGTGTCGCATTTACGTTCATTTGAAGTAAATACGAGGTTTACATGACACTTCGCAATGAATATTATATCTTATCATGAAACTCAGAAAAGGGATGCGATATCGCGTTTCAAGAGGCATTAGAACTCTATTGCTACGATACGTAGACATCTGTAAGCGCTATTTCCTTGAAAGGAAGTGTCGCATTTACATTCATTCGAAGTAAATACGAGGTTTACATGACACTTCGCAATGAGTGTTATATCTTATCATGAAACATAGAAGTGAAATGCGATATCGCGTTTTATGAACCATTAGAACTCTATTGCTACGATACGTAGACATCTGCAAACGCTATTTCCTTGCAAGGAACTGTCGCATTTACACTCTTTTGAAGTGAATACGAAGTTTACATGACACTTCGCAATGAATATTATATCTTATCATGAAACTCAGAAAAGAGATGCGATATCGCGTTTCAAGAAGCATTAGAACTCTATTGCTACGATACGTAGACATCTGCAAACGCTATTTCCTTGAAAGGAAGTGTCGCATTTACATTCATTTGAAGTAAATACGAGGTTTACATGACACTTCGCAATGAATGTTATATCTTATCATGATACATAGAAGTGAAATGCGATATCGCGTTTTAAGAAGCATTAGGACCGTATTGCTACGATATGTAGACATCTGCAAACGCTATTTCCTTGCAAGGAAGTGTCGCATTTACACTCTTTTGAAGTGAATACGAGGTTTACATGACACTTCGCAATGAATGTTATATCTTATCATGAAACATAGAAGTGAAATGCGATATCGCGTTTTAAGAAGCATTAGAACTCTATTGCTACGATACGTAGACATCTGCAAACGCCATTTCCTTGCAAGGAAGTGTCGCATGTACACTCTTTTGAAGTGAATACGAGGTTTACATGACACTTCGCAATGAATATTATATCTTATCATGAAACTCAGAAAAGAGATGCGATATCGCGTTTCAAGGAGCATTAGAACTCTATTGCTACGATACGTAGACATCTGCAAACGCTATTTCCTTGCAAGGAAGTGACGCATCTACACTCTTTTGAAGTGAATACGAGGTTTACATGACACTTCGCAATGAATATTATATCTTATCATGAAACATAGAAATGAGATGCGATATCTCGTTTTAAGAAGCATTTGAACTCTATTGCTTCGATTCGTAGATATCTGCAAACGCTAATTCCTTGAAAGGAAGTGTCGCATTTACATTCATTTGAAGTAAATACGAGGTTTACATGACACTTCGCAATGAATGTTGTATCTTATCATGAAACATAGAAGTGAAATGCGATATTGCGTTTTAACAAGCATTAGAACCCTATTGCTACGATACGTAGACATCTGCAAACGCTATTTCCTTGCAAGGAAGTGTCGCATTTACACTCTTTTGAAGTGAATACGAGGTTTACATGACACTTCGCAATGAATATTATATCTTATCATGAAACTCAAAAAAGAGATGCGATATCGCGTTTCAAGAAGCATTAGAACTCTATTGCTACGATCCGTAGACATCTGCAAACGCTATTTCCTTGCAAGGAACTGTCGCATTTACACTCTTTTGAAGTGAATACGAAGTTTACATGACACTTCGCAATGAATGTTATATCTTATCATGAAACATAGAAGTGAAATGCGATATCGCGTTTTAAGAAGCATTAGAACTCTCTTGCTACGATACGTAGACATCTGCAAACGCTATTTCTTTGCAAGGAAGTGTCGCATTTACACTCTTTTGAAGTGAATACGAGGTTTACATGACACTTCGCAGTGAATATTATATCTTATCATGAAACTCAGAAAAGAGACGCGATATCGCGTTTCAAGAAGCGATAGAACTCTATTGCTACGATACGTAGACATCTGCAAACGCTATTTCGTTGAAAGGAAGTGTCGCATTTACGTTCATTTGAAGTAAATACGAGGTTTACATGACACTTCGCAATGAATATTATATCTTATCATGAAACTCAGAAAAGGGATGCGATATCGCGTTTCAAGAAGCATTAGAACTCTATTGCTACGATACGTAGACATCTGTAAGCGCTATTTCCTTGAAAGGAAGTGTCGCATTTACATTCATTCGAAGTAAATACGAGGTTTACATGACACTTCGCAATGAGTGTTATATCTTATCATGAAACATAGAAGTGAAATGCGATATCGCGTTTTATGAACCATTAGAACTCTATTGCTACGATACGTAGACATCTGCAAACGCTATTTCCTTGCAAGGAACTGTCGCATTTACACTCTTTTGAAGTGAATACGAAGTTTACATGACACTTCGCAATGAATATTATATCTTATCATGAAACTCAGAAAAGAGATGCGATATCGCGTTTCAAGAAGCATTAGAACTCTATTGCTACGATACGTAGACATCTGCAAACGCTATTTCCTTGAAAGGAAGTGTCGCATTTACTTTCATTTGAAGTAAATACGAGGTTTACATGACACTTCGCAATGAATGTTATATCTTATCATGATACATAGAAGTGAAATGCGATATCGCGTTTTAAGAAGCATTAGGACTCTATTGCTACGATATGTAGACATCTGCAAACGCTATTTCCTTGCAAGGAAGTGTCGCATTTACACTCTTTTGAAGTGAATACGAGGTTTACATGACACTTCGCAATGAATGTTATATCTTATCATGAAACATAGAAGTGAAATGCGATATCGCGTTTTAAGAAGCATTAGAACTCTATTGCTACGATACGTAGACATCTGCAAACGCCATTTCCTTGCAAGGAAGTGTCGCATGTACACTCTTCTGAAGTGAATACGAGGTTTACATGACACTTCGCAATGAATATTATATCTTATCATGAAACTCAGAAAAGAGATGCGATATCGCGTTTCAAGGAGCATTAGAACTCTATTGCTACGATACGTAGACATCTGCAAACGCTATTTCCTTGCAAGGAAGTGACGCATCTACACTCTTTTGAAGTGAATACGAGGTTTACATGACACTTCGCAATGAATATTATATCTTATCATGAAACATAGAAATGAGATGCGATATCTCGTTTTAAGAAGCATTAGAACTCTATTGCTTCGATTCGTAGATATCTGCAAACGCTATTTCCTTGCAAGGAAGTGTCGCATTTACACTCTTTTGAAGTGAATACGAGGTTTACATGACACTTCGCAATGAATATTATATCTTATCATGAAACTCAAAAAAGAGATGCGATATCGCGTTTCAAGAAGCATTAGAACTCTATTGCTACGATCCGTAGACAACTGCAAACGCTATTTCCTTGCAAGGAACTGTCGCATTTACACTCTTTTGAAGTGAATACGAGGTTTACATGACACTTCGCAATGAATGTTATATCTTATCATGAAACATAGAAGTGAAATGCGATATCGCGCTTTAAGAAGCATTAGAACTCTCTTGCTACGATACGTAGACATCTGCAAACGCTATTTCTTTGCAAGGAAGTGTCGCATTTACACTCTTTTGAAGTGAATACGAGGTTTACATGACACTTCGCAGTGAATATTATATCTTATCATGAAACTCAGAAAAGAGATGCGATATCGCGTTTTATGAAGCATTAGAACTCTATTGCTACGATACGTAGACATCTGCAAACGCTATTTCCTTGCAAGGAAGTGTCGCATTTACACTCTTTTGAAGTGAATACGAGGTTTACATGACACTTCGCAATGAATAACACATCTTAGCATGAAACTCAGGAATGAGATGCGATGTCGCGTTTTAAGAAGCATTAGAACTCTATTGCTACGATACGTAGACATCTGCAAACGCTATTTCCTTGCAAGGTAGTGTCGCATTTAAACTCTTTTGAAGTGAATACGAGGTTTACATGACACTTCGCATGACTATTATATCTTATCATGAAACTCTGAAAAGAGATGCGATATCGCGTTTCAAGAAGCATAAGAACTCTATTGCTACGATACGTAGACATCTGCAAACGCTATTTCCTTGAAAGGAAGTGTCCCATTTACATTCATTTGAAGTAAATACGAGGTTTACATGACACTTCGCAATGAATGTTATATCTTATCATGAAACTCAGAAAAGGGATGCGATATCGCGTTTCAAGAAGCATTAGAACTCTATTGCTACGATACGTAGACATCTGCAAACGCTATTTCCTTGCAAGGAACTGTCGCATTTACACTCTTTTGAAGTGAATACGAGGTTTACATGACACTTCGCAATGAATGTTATATCTTATCATGAAACATAGAAGTGAAATGCGATATCGCGTTTTAAGAAGCATTAGAACTCTCTTGCTACGATACGTAGACATCTGCAAACGCTATTTCTTTGCAAGGAAGTGTCGCATTTACACTCTTTTGTAGTGAATACGAGGTTTACATGACACTTCGCAGTGAATATTATATCTTATCATGAAACTCAGAAAAGAGATGCGATATCGCGTTTCAAGAAGCGATAGAACTCTATTGCTACGATACGTAGACATCTGCAAACGCTATTTCGTTGAAAGGAAGTGTCGCATTTACGTTCATTTGAAGTAAATACGAGGTTTACATGACACTTCGCAATGAATATTATATCTTATCATGAAACTCAGAAAAGGGATGCGATATCGCGTTTCAAGAAGCATTAGAACTCTATTGCTACGATACGTAGACATCTGTAAGCGCTATTTCCTTGAAAGGAAGTGTCGCATTTACATTCATTCGAAGTAAATACGAGGTTTACATGACACTTCGCAATGAGTGTTATATCTTATCATGAAACATAGAAGTGAAATGCGATATCGCGTTTTATGAACCATTAGAACTCTATTGCTACGATACGTAGACATCTGCAAACGCTATTTCCTTGCAAGGAACTGTCGCATTTACACTCTTTTGAAGTGAATACGAAGTTTACATGACACTTCGCAATGAATATTATATCTTATCATGAAACTCAGAAAAGAGATGCGATATCGCGTTTCAAGAAGCATTAGAACTCTATTGCTACGATACGTAGACATCTGCAAACGCTATTTCCTTGAAAGGAAGTGTCGCATTTACATTCATTTGAAGTAAATACGAGGTTTACATGACACTTCGCAATGAATATTATATCTTATCATGAAACTCAGAAAAGAGATGCGATATCGCGTTTCAAGAAGCATTAGAACTCTATTGCTACGATACGTAGACATCTGCAAACGCTATTTCCTTGAAAGGAAGTGTCGCATTTACTTTCATTTGAAGTAAATACGAGGTTTACATGACACTTCGCAATGAATGTTATATCTTATCATGATACATAGAAGTGAAATGCGATATCGCGTTTTAAGAAGCATTAGGACTCTATTGCTACGATATGTAGACATCTGCAAACGCTATTTCCTTGCAAGGAAGTGTCGCATTTACACTCTTTTGAAGTGAATACGAGGTTTACATGACACTTCGCAATGAATGTTATATCTTATCATGAAACATAGAAGTGAAATGCGATATCGCGTTTTAAGAAGCATTAGAACTCTATTGCTACGATACGTAGACATCTGCAAACGCCATTTCCTTGCAAGGAAGTGTCGCATGTACACTCTTCTGAAGTGAATACGAGGTTTACATGACACTTCGCAATGAATATTATATCTTATCATGAAACTCAGAAAAGAGATGCGATATCGCGTTTCAAGGAGCATTAGAACTCTATTGCTACGATACGTAGACATCTGCAAACGCTATTTCCTTGCAAGGAAGTGACGCATCTACACTCTTTTGAAGTGAATACGAGGTTTACATGACACTTCGCAATGAATATTATATCTTATCATGAAACATAGAAATGAGATGCGATATCTCGTTTTAAGAAGCATTAGAACTCTATTGCTTCGATTCGTAGATATCTGCAAACGCTATTTCCTTGCAAGGAAGTGTCGCATTTACACTCTTTTGAAGTGAATACGAGGTTTACATGACACTTCGCAATGAATATTATATCTTATCATGAAACTCAAAAAAGAGATGCGATATCGCGTTTCAAGAAACATTTGAACTCTATTGCTACGATCCGTAGACAACTGCAAACGCTATTTCCTTGCAAGGAACTGTCGCATTTACACTCTTTTGAAGTGAATACGAGGTTTACATGACACTTCGCAATGAATGTTATATCTTATCATGAAACATAGAAGTGAAATGCGATATCGCGTTTTAAGAAGCATTAGAACTCTCTTGCTACGATACGTAGACATCTGCAAACGCTATTTCTTTGCAAGGAAGTGTCGCATTTACACTCTTTTGAAGTGAATACGAGGTTTACATGACACTTCGCAGTGAATATTATATCTTATCATGAAACTCAGAAAAGAGATGCGATATCGCGTTTTATGAAGCATTAGAACTCTATTGCTACGATACGTAGACATCTGCAAACGCTATTTCCTTGCAAGGAAGTGTCGCATTTACACTCTTTTGAAGTGAATACGAGGTTTACATGACACTTCGCAATGAATAACACATCTTAGCATGAAACTCAGGAATGAGATGCGATGTCGCGTTTTAAGAAGCATTAGAACTCTATTGCTACGATACGTAGACATCTGCAAACGCTATTTCCTTGCAAGGTAGTGTCGCATTTAAACTCTTTTGAAGTGAATACGAGGTTTACATGACACTTCGCATGACTATTATATCTTATCATGAAACTCTGAAAAGAGATGCGATATCGCGTTTCAAGAAGCATAAGAACTCTATTGCTACGATACGTAGACATCTGCAAACGCTATTTCCTTGAAAGGAAGTGTCCCATTTACATTCATTTGAAGTAAATACGAGGTTTACATGACACTTCGCAATGAATGTTATATCTTATCATGAAACTCAGAAAAGGGATGCGATATCGCGTTTCAAGAAGCATTAGAACTCTATTGCTACGATACGTAGACATCTGCAAACGCTATTTCCTTGCAAGGAACTGTCGCATTTACACTCTTTTGAAGTGAATACGAGGTTTACATGACACTTCGCAATGAATGTTATATCTTATCATGAAACATAGAAGTGAAATGCGATATCGCGTTTTAAGAAGCATTAGAACTCTCTTGCTACGATACGTAGACATCTGCAAACGCTATTTCTTTGCAAGGAAGTGTCGCATTTACACTCTTTTGTAGTGAATACGAGGTTTACATGACACTTCGCAGTGAATATTATATCTTATCATGAAACTCAGAAAAGAGATGCGATATCGCGTTTCAAGAAGCGATAGAACTCTATTGCTACGATACGTAGACATCTGCAAACGCTATTTCGTTGAAAGGAAGTGTCGCATTTACGTTCATTTGAAGTAAATACGAGGTTTACATGACACTTCGCAATGAATATTATATCTTATCATGAAACTCAGAAAAGGGATGCGATATCGCGTTTCAAGAAGCATTAGAACTCTATTGCTACGATACGTAGACATCTGTAAGCGCTATTTCCTTGAAAGGAAGTGTCGCATTTACATTCATTCGAAGTAAATACGAGGTTTACATGACACTTCGCAATGAGTGTTATATCTTATCATGAAACATAGAAGTGAAATGCGATATCGCGTTTTATGAACCATTAGAACTCTATTGCTACGATACGTAGACATCTGCAAACGCTATTTCCTTGCAAGGAACTGTCGCATTTACACTCTTTTGAAGTGAATACGAAGTTTACATGACACTTCGCAATGAATATTATATCTTATCATGAAACTCAGAAAAGAGATGCGATATCGCGTTTCAAGAAGCATTAGAACTCTATTGCTACGATACGTAGACATCTGCAAACGCTATTTCCTTGAAAGGAAGTGTCGCATTTACATTCATTTGAAGTAAATACGAGGTTTACATGACACTTCGCAATGAATGTTAGATCTTATCATGATACATAGAAGTGAAATGCGATATCGCGTTTTTAGAAGCATTAGGACTCTATTGCTACGATATGTAGACATCTGCAAACGCTATTTCCTTGCAAGGAAGTGTCGCATTTACACTCTTTTGAAGTGAATACGAGGTTTACATGACACTTCGCAATGAATGTTATATCTTATCATGAAACATAGAAGTGAAATGCGATATCGCGTTTTAAGAAGCATTAGAACTCTATTGCTACGATACGTAGACATCTGCAAACTCCATTTCCTTGCAAGGAAGTGTCGCATGTACACTCTTTTGAAGTGAATACGAGGTTTACATGACACTTCGCAATGAATATTATATCTTATCATGAAACTCAGAAAAGAGATGCGATATCGCGTTTCAAGAAGCATTAGAACTCTATTGCTACGATACGTAGACATCTGCAAACGCTATTTCCTTGAAAGGAAGTGTCGCATTTGCATTCATTTGAAGTAAATACGAGGTTTACATGACACTTCGCAATGAATGTTATATCTTATCATGAAACATAGATGTGAAATGCGATATCGCATTTTATGAAGCATTAGAACTCTATTGCTACGATACGTAGACAACTGTAAACGCTATTTCCATGCAAGGAACTGTCGCATCTACACTCTTTTGAAGTGAATACGAGGTTTACATGACACTTCGCAATGAGTGTTATATCTTATCATGAAACATAGAAGTGAAATGCGATATTGCGTTTTAACAAGCATTAGAACCCTATTGCTACGATACGTAGACATCTGCAAACGCTATTTCCTTGCAAGGAAGTGTCGCATTTACACTCTTTTGAAGTGAATACGAGGTTTACATGACACTTCGCAATGAATATTATATCTTATCATGAAACTCAGAAAAGAGATGCGGTATCCCGTTTCAAGAAGCATTAGAACTCTATTGCTACGATACGTAGACATCTGCAAACGCTATTTCCTTGCAAGGAAGTGTCGCATCTACACTCTTTTGAAGTGAATACGAGGTTTACATGACACTTCGCAATGAATATTATATCTTATCATGAAACATAGAAATGAGATGCGATATCTCGTTTTAAGAAGCATTTGAACTCTATTGCTTCGATTCGTAGATATCTGCAAACGCTAATTCCTTGAAAGGAAGTGTCGCATTAACATTCATTTGAAGTAAATACGAGGTTTACATGACACTTCGCAATGAATGTTGTATCTTATCATGAAACATAGAAGTGAAATGCGATATTGCGTTTTAACAAGCATTAGAACCCTATTGCTACGATACGTAGACATCTGCAAACGCTATTTCCTTGCAAGGAAGTGTCGCATTTACACTCTTTTGAAGTGAATACGAGGTTTACATGACACTTCGCAATGAATATTATATCTTATCATGAAACTCAAAAAAGAGATGCGATATCGCGTTTCAAGAAGCATTAGGACTCTATTGCTACGATACGTAGACATCTGCAAACGCTATTTCCTTGCAAGGAATTGTCGCATTTACACTCTTTTGAAGTGAATACGAGGTTTACATGACACTTCGCAATGACTATTACATCTTATCATGAAACTCAGAAAAGAGATGCGATATCGCGTTTCAAGAAGCATTAGAACTCTATTGCTACGATACGTAGACATCTGCAAACGCTATTTCCTTGAAAGGAAGTGTCGCATTTACATTCATTTGAAGTAAATACGAGGTTTACATGACACTTCGCAATGAATGTTATATCTTATCATGATACATAGAAGTGAAATGCGATATCGCGTTTTAAGAAGCATTAGGACTCTATTGCTACGATATGTAGACATCTGCAAACGCTATTTCCTTGCAAGGAAGTGTCGCATTTACACTCTTTTGAAGTGAATGCGAGGTTTACATGACACTTCGCAATGAATGTTATATCTTATCATGAAACATAGAAGTGAAATGCGATATCGCGTTTTAAGCAGCATTAGAACTCTATTGCTACGATACGTAGACATCTGCAAACGCCATTTCCTTGCAAGGAAGTGTCGCATGTACACTCTTTTGAAGTGAATACGAGGTTTACATGACACTTCGCAATGAATATTATATCTTATCATGAAACTCAGAAAAGAGATGCGATATCGCGTTTCAAGAAGCATTAGAACTCTATTGCTACGATACGTAGACATCTGCAAACGCTATTTCCTTGAAAGGAAGTGTCGCATTTACATTCATTTGAAGTAAATACGAGGTTTACATGACACTTCGCAATGAATATTATATCTTATCATGAAACATAGATGTGAAATGCGATATCGCATTTTATGAAGCATTAGAACTCTATTGCTACGATACGTAGACATCTGTAAACGCTATTTCCATGCAAGGAACTGTCGCATCTACACTCTTTTGAAGTGAATACGAGGTATACATGACACTTCGCAATGAGTGTTATATCTTATCATGAAACATAGAAGTGAAATGCGATATTGCGTTTTAACAAGCATTAGAACCCTATTGCTACGATACGTAGACATCTGCAAACGCTATTTCCTTGCAAGGAAGTGTCGCATTTACACTCTTTTGAAGTGAATACGAGGTTTACATGACACTTCGCAATGAATATTATATCTTATCATGAAACTCAGAAAAGGGATGCGATATCGCGTTTCAAGAAGCATTAGAACTCTATTGCTACGATACGTAGACATCTGCAAACGCTATTTCCTTGAAAGGAAGTGTCGCATTTACACTCTTTTGAAGTGAATACGAGGTTTACATGACACTTCGCAATGAATATTATATCTTATCATGAAACTCAGAAAGGAGATGCGATATCGCGTTTCAAGAAGCATTAGAACTCTATTGCTACGATACGTAGACATCTGTAAGCGCTATTTCTTTGAAAGGAAGTGTCGCATTTACATTCATTCGAAGTAAATACGAGGTTTACATGACACTTCGCAATGAGTGTTATATCTTATCATGATACATAGAAGTGAAATGCGATATCGCGTTTTAAGAAGCATTAGGACTATATTGCTACGATATGTAGACATCTGCAAACGCTATTTCCTTGCAAGGAAGTGTCGCATTTACACTCTTTTGAAGTGAATACGAGGTTTACATGACACTTCGCAATGAATGTTATATCTTATCATGAAACATAGAAGTGAAATGCGATATCGCGTTTTAAGAAGCATTAGGACTCTATTGCTACGATATGTAGACATCTGCAAACGCTATTTCCTTGCAAGGAAGTGTCGCATTTACACTCTTTTGAAGTGAATACGAGGTTTACATGACACTTCGCAATGAATGTTATATCTTATCATGAAACATAGAAGTGAAATGCGATATCGCGTTTTAAGAAGCATTAGAACTCTATTGCTACGATACGTAGACATCTGCAAACGCCATTTCCTTGCAAGGAAGTGTCGCATGTACACTCTTTTGAAGTGAATACGAGGTTTACATGACACTTCGCAATGAATATTATATCTTATCATGAAACATAGATATGAAATGCGATATCGCATTTTATGAAGCATTAGAACTCTATTGCTACGATACGTAGACATCTGTAAACGCTATTTCCATGCAAGGAACTGTCGCATCTACACTCTTTTGAAGTGAATACGAGGTTTACATGACACTTCGCAATGAGTGTTATATCTTATCATGAAACATAGAAGTGAAATGCGATATTGCGTTTTAACAAGCATTAGAACCCTATTGCTACGATACGTATACATCTGCAAACGCTATTTCCTTGCAAGGAAGTGTCGCATTTACACTCTTTTGAAGTGAATACGAGGTTTACATGACACTTCGCAATGAATATTATATCTTATCATGAAACTCAGAAAAGAGATGCGATATCCCGTTTCAAGAAGCATTAGAACTCTATTGCTACGATACGTAGACATCTGCAAACGCTATTTCCTTGCAAGGAAGTGTCGCATCTACACTCTTTTGAAGTGAATACGAGGTTTACATGACACTTCGCAATGAATATTATATCTTATCATGAAACTCAAAAAAGAAATGCGATATCGCGTTTCAAGAAGCATTAGAACTCTATTGCTGCGATACGTAGACATCTGCAAACGCTATTTACTTGAAAGGAAGTGTCGCATTTACATTCATTTGAAGTAAATACAAGGTTTACATGACACTACGCAATGAATGTTATATCTTATCGTGAAACATAGATGTGAAATGCGATATCGCGTTTTATGAAGCATTAGAACTCTATTGCTACGATACGTAGACATCTGCAAACGCTATTTCCTTGAGAGGAAGTGTGGCATTTACATTCATTTGAAGTAAATACGAGGTTTACATGACACTTCGCAATGAATGTTATATCTTATCATGAAACATAGAAGTGAAATGCGATATCGCGTTTTAAGAAGCATTAGAACTCTATTGCTATAATACGAAGACATCTGCAAACGCTATTTCCTTGCAAGGAAGTGTCGCATTTACATTCATTCGAAGTAAATACGAGATTTACATGAAACTTCGCAACGAATGTTATATCTTATTATGAAACATAGAAATTAGATGCGATATCGCGTTTTAAGAAGCATTAGATCTCTATTGCTACGATACGTAGACATCTGCAAACGCTATTTCCTTGCAAGGAAGTGTTGTATTTACATTCATTTGAAGCGAATAAGAGGTATACATGACACTTCGCAATGAATAATATATCTTATCATGAAACGTAGAAATGAGATGCGATATCGCGTTTTAAGAAGCATTAGAACTCTATTGCTACGATACGTAGACATCTGCAAACGCTATTTCCTTGAAAGGTAGTGTCGCATTACATTCATTCGAAGTAAATACGAGGTTTACATGACACTTCGCAATGAATGTTATATCTTATCATGAAACATAGATGTGTATTGCGATATCGCGTTTTATGAAGCATTAGAACCCTATTGCTACGATACCTAGACATCTGCAAACGCTATTTCCTTGCAAGGAAGTGTCAAATTTACACTCTTTTGAAGTGAATACGAGGTTTACATGACACTTCGCAATGAATATTATATCTTATCATGAAACTCAGAAAAGAGATGCGATATCCCGTTTCAAGAAGCATTAAAACTCTATTGCTACGATACGTAGACATCTGCAAACGTTATTTCCTTGCAAGAAAGTGTCGCATCTACACTCTTTTGAAGTGAATACGAGGTTTACATGACACTTCGCAATGAATATTATATCTTATCATGAAACTCAAAAAAGAGATGCGATATCGCGTTTCAAGAAGCATTAGATCTCTATTGCTACGATACGTAGACATCTGCAAACGCTAATTACTTGAAAGGAAGTGTCGCATTTACATTCATTTGAAGTAAATACAAGGTTTACATGACACTACGCAATGAATGTTATATCTTATCGTGAAACATAGATGTGAAATGCGATATCGCGTTTTATGAAGCATTAGAACTCTATTGCTACGATACGTAGACATCTGCAAACGCTATTTCCTTGAGAGGAAGTGTCGCATTTACATTCATTTGAAGTAAATACGAGGTTTACATGACACTTCGCAATGAATGTTATATCTTATCATGAAACATAGAAGTGGAATGCGATATCGCGTTTTAAGAAGCATTAGAACTCTATTGCTATAATACGAAGACATCTGCAAACGCTATTTCCTTGCAAGGAAGTGTTGTATTTACATTCATTTGAAGCGAATAAGAGGTATACATGACACTTCGCAATGAATAATATATCTTATCATGAAACGTAGAAATGAGATGCGATATCGCGTCTTAAGAAGCATTAGAACTCTATTGCTTCGATACGTAGACATCTGCAAACGCTTTTTCCTTGCAAGGAAGTGTCGCATTTACACTCTTTTGAAGTGAATACGAGGTTTACATGACACTTCGCAATGAATGTTATATCTTATCATGAAACTTAGAAATGAGATGCGATATCTCGTTTTAAGAAGCATTAGAACTCTATTGCTACGATACGTTGACATCTGCAAACGCTATTTCCTAGCAAGAAAGTGTCGCATTTACATTCGTTTGAAGTAAATACGAGGTTTACATGACACTTCGCAGTGAATGTTATATCTTATCATGAAAAATAGAAATGAGATGCGATATCGCGTCTTAAGAAGCATTAGAACTCTATTGCTACGATACGTAGACATCTGCAAACGCTTTTTCCTTGCAAGGAAGTGTCGCATTTACACTCTTTTGAAGTGAATACGAGGCTTACATGACACTTCGCAATGAATATTATATCTTATCATGAAACCCAGAAAAGAGATGCGATATCGCGTTTCAAGAAGCATTAAAACTCTATTGCTACGATACGTAGACATCTGCAAACGCTAACTCCTTGAAAGTAAGTGTCGCATTTACATTCATTTGAATTAAATACGAGGTTTACATGACACTTCGCAATGAATGTTATATCATATCATGAAACATAGATGTGAAATGCGATATCGCGTTTTATGAAGCATTAGAGCTCTATTGCTTCGATACGTAGACATCTGCAAACGCTATTTCCTTGCAAGGAAGTGTCGCATTGACACTCTTTTGAAGTGAATACGAGGGTTACATGACACTTCGCAGTGAATATTATATCTTATCATGAAACTCAGAAAAGAGATGCGATATCGCGTTTCAAGAAGCGTTAGAACGCTATTGCTACGAAACGTAGACATCTGCAAACGCTATTTCCTTGCAAGGAAGTGACGCATTTACACTCTTTTGAAGTGAATACGAGGTTTACATGACACTTCGCAATGAATGTTATATCATATCATGAAACATAGATGTGAAATGCGATATCGCGTTTTATGAAGCATTAGAGCTCTATTGCTTCGATACGTAGACATCTGCAAACGCTATTTCCTTGCAAGGAAGTGTCGCATTGACACTCTTTTGAAGTGAATACGAGGTTTACATGACACATCGCAATGAATATTATATCGTATCTTGAAACATAGAAATGAGATGCGATATCGCGTCTTAAGAAGCATTAGAACTCTATTGCTACGATACGTAGACATCTGCAAACGCTACTTCCTTGAAAGGAAGTGTCGCATTTAAACTCTTTTGAAGTGAATACGATGTTTACATGACACTTCGCAATGAATATTATATCTTTTCATGAAACATAGAAATGAGATGCGATATCCCGTTTTAAGAAGCATTAGAACTCTATTGCTACGATACGTAGACATCTGCAAACGCTATTTCCTTGCAAGGAAGTGTCGCATTTACACTCTTTTGATGTGAATGCGAGGTTTACATGACACTTCGCAATGAATATTATATCTTATCATGAAACTCAGAAAAGAGATGCGATATCCCGTTTCAAGAAGCATAAGAACTCTATTGCTACGATACGTAGACATCTGCAAACGCTATTTCCTTGCAAGGAAGTGTCGCATCTACACTCTTTTGAAGTGAATACGAGGTTTACATGACACTTCGCAGTGAATGTTATATCTCATCATGAAACATAGAAGTGAAATGCGATATCGCGTTTTAAGAAGCATTAGAACTCTCTTGCTACGATACGTAGACATCTGCAAACGCTAGTTCTTTGCAAGGAAGTGTCGCATTTACACTCTTTTGAAGTGAATACGAGGTTTACATGACACTTCGCAGTGAATATTATATCTTATCATGAAACTCAGAAAAGGGATGCGATATCGCGTTTCAAGAAGCGTTAGAACTCTATTTCTACGATACGTAGACATCTGCAAACGCTATTTCCTTGAAAGGTAGTGTCGCATTACATTCATTCGAAGTAAATAGGAGGTTTACATGACACTTCGCAATGAATGTTATATCTTATCATGAAACATAGATGTGAAATGCGATATCGCGTTTTATGAAGCATTAGAGCTCTATTGCTTCGATACGTAGACATCTGCAAACGCTATTTCCTTGCAAGGAAGTGTCGCATTGACACTCTTTTGAAGTGAATAGGAGGTTTACATGACACATCGCAATGAATATTATATCGTATCTTGAAACATAGAAATGAGATGCGATATCGCGTCTTAAGAAGCATTAGAACTCCATTGCTACGATACGTAGACATCTGCAAACGCTATTTCCTTGAAGGGAAGTGTCGCGTTTACATTCATTTGAATTAAATACGAGGTTTACATGACACTTCGCAATGAATATTATATCTTTTCATGAAACATAGAAATGAGATGCGATATCCCGTTTTAAGAAGCATTAGAACTCTATTGCTACGATACATAGACATGTGCAAACGCTATTTCCTTGCAAGGAAGTGTCGCATTTACACTCTTTTGAAGTGAATACGAGGTATACATGACACTTCGCAATGAATATTATATCTTATCATGAAACTCAGAAAAGAGATGCGATATCCCTTTTCAAGAAGCATTAGAACTCTATTGCTACGATACGTAGACATCTGCAAACGCTATTTTCTTGCAAGGAAGTGTCGCATCTACACTCTTTTGAAGTGAATACGAGGTTTACATGACACTTCGCAATGAATATTATATCTTATCATGAAACATACAAATGAGATGCGATATCTCGTTTTAAGAAGCATTTGAACTCTATTGCGTCGATTCGTAGATATCTGCAAACGCTAATTCCTTGAAAGGAAGTGTCGCATTTACATTCATTTGAAGTAAATACGAGGTTTACATGACACTTCGCAATGAATGTTATATCTTATCATGAAACATAGATGTGAAATGCGATATCGCGTTTTAAGAAGCATTAGAACTCTATTGCTACGATACGTAGACATCTGCAAACGCTATTTCCTTGCAAGGAAGTGTTGTATTTACATTCATTTGAAGCGAATAAGAGGTATACATGACACTTCGCAATGAATAGCATATCTTATCATGAAACGTAGAAATGAGATGCGATATCGCGTCTTAAGAAGCATTAGAACTCTATTGCTACGATACGTAGACATCTGCAAACGCTAATTCCTTGAAAGGAAGTGTCGCACTTACATTCACTTGAAGTAAATACGAGGTTGACATGACACTTCGCAATGAATGTCATATCTTATCATGAAACTCAGAAAAGCGATGCGATATCGCGTTTCAAGAAGCATTAGAACACTATTGCTACGATACGTAGACATCTGCAAACGCTATTTCCTTGAAAGGTAGTGTCGCATTACATTCATTCGAAGTAAATACGAGGTTTACATGACACTTCGCAATGAATGTTATATCTTATCATGAAACATAGATGTGAAATGCGAAATCGCGTTTTATGAAGCATTAGAACTCTATTGCTACGATACGTAGACATCTGCACTCGCTATTTCCTAGAAAGGAAGTGCCGCATTTACATTCTTCTGAAGTGAATACGAAGTTTACATGACACTTCGCAATGAATATTATATCTTATCATCACACATAGAAATGAGATGCGATATCCCGTTTCAAGAAGCATTAAAACTCTATTGCTACGATACGTAGACATCTGCAAACGCTATTTCCTTGCAAGAAAGTGTCGCATCTACACTCTTTTGAAGTGAATACGAGGTTTACATGACACTTCGCAATGAATATTATATCTTATCATGAAACTCAAAAAAGAGATGCGATATCGCGTTTCAAGAAGCATTAGAACTCTATTGCTACGATACGTAGACATCTGCAAACGCTAATTACTTGAAAGGAAGTGTCGCATTTACATTCATTTGAAGTAAATACAAGGTTTACATGACACTACGCAATGAATGTTATATCTTATCGTGAAACATAGATGTGAAATGCGATATCGCGTTTTATGAAGCGTTAGAACGCTATTGCTACGAAACGTAGACATCTGCAAACGCTATTTCCTTGCAAGGAAGTGTCGCATTTACACTCTTTTGAAGTGAATACGAGGTTTACATGACACTTCGCAATGAATGTTATATCATATCATGAAACATAGATGTGAAATGCGATATCGCGTTTTATGAAGCATTAGAGCTCTATTGCTTCGATACGTAGACATCTGCAAACGCTATTTCCTTGCAAGGAAGTGTCGCATTGACACTCTTTTGAAGTGAATACGAGGTTTACATGACACATCGCAATGAATATTATATCGTATCTTGAAACATAGAAATGAGATGCGATATCGCGTCTTAAGAAGCATTAGAACTCTATTGCTACGATACGTAGACATCTGCAAACGCTATTTCCTTGAAGGGAAGTGTCGCATTTACATTCATTTGAATTAAATACGAGGTTTACATGACACTTCGCAATGAATATTATATCTTTTCATGAAACATAGAAATGAGATGCGATATCCCTTTTCAAGAAGCATTAGAACTCTATTGCTACGATACGTAGACATCTGCAAACGCTATTTTCTTGCAAGGAAGTGTTGTATTTACATTCATTTGAAGCGAATAAGAGGTATACATGACACTTCGCAATGAATAACATATCTTATCATGAAACGTAGAAATGAGATGCGATATCGCGTCTTAAGAAGCATTAGAACTCTATTGCTACGATACGTAGACATCTGCAAACGCTAATTCCTTGAAAGGAAGTGTCGCATTTACATTCACTTGAAGTAAATACGAGGTTGACATGACACTTCGCAATGAATGTCATATCTTATCATGAAACTCAGAAAAGCGATGCGATATCGCGTTTCAAGAAGCATTAGAACACTATTGCTACGATACGTAGACATCTGCAAACGCTATTTCCTTGAAAGGTAGTGTCGCATTACATTCATTCGAAGTAAATACGAGGTTTACATGACACTTCGCAATGAATGTTATATCTTATCATGAAACATAGATGTGAAATGCGATATCGCGTTTTATGAAGCATTAGAACTCTATTGCTACGATACGTAGACATCTGCACTCGCTATTTCCTAGAAAGGAAGTGCCGCATTTACATTCTTCTGAAGTGAATACGAAGTTTACATGACACTTCGCAATGAATATTATATCTTATCATCACACATAGAAATGACATGCGATATCTCGTATTAAGAAGCATTAGAACTCCATTGCTACGATACGTTGACATCTGCAAACGCTATTTCCTTGAAAGGAAGTGTCGCATTTACATTCATTTGAAGTAAATACGAGGTTTACATGACACTTCGCAGTGAATATTATATCTTATCATGAAACTCAGAAAAGAGATGCGATATCGCGTTTCAAGAAGCGTTAGAACTCTATTGCTACGATACGTAGACATCTGCAAACGCTATTTCCTTGAAAGGTAGTGTCGCATTTACATTCATTTGATGTAAATACGAGGTTTACATGACACTTCGCAATGAATGTTATATCTTATCATGAAACATAGAAATGAGATGCGATATCGCGTTCTAAGAAGCATTAGAACTCCATTGCTACGATACGCAGACATCTGGAAACGCTCTTTCCTTGCAAGGATGTGTCGCATTTACATTCATTTGAAGTAGATACGAGGTTTACATGACACTTCGCAATGAATGTTATGTCTTATCATGAAACATAGATGTAGAATGCGATATCGCGTTTTAAGAAGAATTAGAACTCTATTGCTTCGATACGTAGACATCTGCAAACGCTTTTTCCTTGTAAGGAAGTGTCGCATTTACACTCTTTTGAAGTGAATACGAGGTTTACATGTCACTTCGCAATGAATAACATATCGTATCATGATACATAGAAATGAGATGCAATATCGCGTTTTAAGAAGCATTAAAACTCTATTACTACGATACGTAGACATCTGCACTCGCTATTTCCTAGAAAGGAAGTGCCGCATTTACATTCTTTTGAAGTGAATACGAAGTTTACATGACACTTCGCAATGAATATTATATCTTATCATCACACATAGAAATGAGATGCGATATCTCGTTTTAAGAAGCATTAGAACTCTATTGCTACGATACGTTGACATCTGCAAACGCTATTTCCTAGCAAGAAAGTGTCGCATTTACATTCATTTGAAGTAAATACGAGGTTTACATGACACTTCGCAGTGAATGTTATATCTTATCATGAAAAATAGAAATGAGATGCGATATCGCGTCTTAAGAAGCATTAGAACTCTATTGCTACGATACGTAGACATCTGCAAACGCTATTTCCTTGCAAGGAAGTGTCGCATTTACACTCTTTTGAAGTGAATACGAGGTTTACATGACACTTCGCAATGAATGTTATATCATATCATGAAACATAGATGTGAAATGCGATATCGCGTTTTATGAAGCATTAGAGCTCTATTGCTTCGATACGTAGACATCTGCAAACGCTATTTCCTTGCAAGGAAGTGTCGCATTGACACTCTTTTGAAGTGAATACGAGGTTTACATGACACATCGCAATGAATATTATATCGTATCTTGAAACATAGAAATGAGATGCGATATCGCGTCTTAAGAAGCATTAGAACTCTATTGCTACGATACGTAGACATCTGCAAACGCTATTTCCTTGAAGGGAAGTGTCGCATTTACATTCATTTGAATTAAATACGAGGTTTACATGACACTTCGCAATGAATATTATATCTTTTCATGAAACATAGAAATGAGATGCGATATCCCTTTTCAAGAAGCATTAGAACTCTATTGCTACGATACGTAGACATCTGCAAACGCTATTTTCTTGCAAGGAAGTGTTGTATTTACATTCATTTGAAGCGAATAAGAGGTATACATGACACTTCGCAATGAATAACATATCTTATCATGAAACGTAGAAATGAGATGCGATATCGCGTCTTAAGAAGCATTAGAACTCTATTGCTACGATACGTAGACATCTGCAAACGCTAATTCCTTGAAAGGAAGTGTCGCATTTACATTCACTTGAAGTAAATACGAGGTTGACATGACACTTCGCAATGAATGTCATATCTTATCATGAAACTCAGAAAAGCGATGCGATATCGCGTTTCAAGAAGCATTAGAACACTATTGCTACGATACGTAGACATCTGCAAACGCTATTTCCTTGAAAGGTAGTGTCGCATTACATTCATTCGAAGTAAATACGAGGTTTACATGACACTTCGCAATGAATGTTATATCTTATCATGAAACATAGATGTGAAATGCGATATCGCGTTTTATGAAGCATTAGAACTCTATTGCTACGATACGTAGACATCTGCACTCGCTATTTCCTAGAAAGGAAGTGCCGCATTTACATTCTTCTGAAGTGAATACGAAGTTTACATGACACTTCGCAATGAATATTATATCTTATCATCACACATAGAAATGACATGCGATATCTCGTATTAAGAAGCATTAGAACTCCATTGCTACGATACGTTGACATCTGCAAACGCTATTTCCTTGAAAGGAAGTGTCGCATTTACATTCATTTGAAGTAAATACGAGGTTTACATGACACTTCGCAGTGAATATTATATCTTATCATGAAACTCAGAAAAGAGATGCGATATCGCGTTTCAAGAAGCGTTAGAACTCTATTGCTACGATACGTAGACATCTGCAAACGCTATTTCCTTGAAAGGTAGTGTCGCATTTACATTCATTTGATGTAAATACGAGGTTTACATGACACTTCGCAATGAATGTTATATCTTATCATGAAACATAGAAATGAGATGCGATATCGCGTTCTAAGAAGCATTAGAACTCCATTGCTACGATACGCAGACATCTGGAAACGCTCTTTCCTTGCAAGGATGTGTCGCATTTACATTCATTTGAAGTAGATACGAGGTTTACATGACACTTCGCAATGAATGTTATGTCTTATCATGAAACATAGATGTAGAATGCGATATCGCGTTTTAAGAAGAATTAGAACTCTATTGCTTCGATACGTAGACATCTGCAAACGCTTTTTCCTTGTAAGGAAGTGTCGCATTTACACTCTTTTGAAGTGAATACGAGGTTTACATGTCACTTCGCAATGAATAACATATCGTATCATGATACATAGAAATGAGATGCAATATCGCGTTTTAAGAAGCATTAAAACTCTATTACTACGATACGTAGACATCTGCACTCGCTATTTCCTAGAAAGGAAGTGCCGCATTTACATTCTTTTGAAGTGAATACGAAGTTTACATGACACTTCGCAATGAATATTATATCTTATCATCACACATAGAAATGAGATGCGATATCTCGTTTTAAGAAGCATTAGAACTCTATTGCTACGATACGTTGACATCTGCAAACGCTATTTCCTAGCAAGAAAGTGTCGCATTTACATTCATTTGAAGTAAATACGAGGTTTACATGACACTTCGCAGTGAATGTTATATCTTATCATGAAAAATAGAAATGAGATGCGATATCGCGTCTTAAGAAGCATTAGAACTCTATTGCTACGATACGTAGACATCTGCAAACGCTACTTCCTTGAAAGGAAGTGTCGCATTTAAACTCTTTTGAAGTGAATACGAGGTTTACATGACACTTCGCAATGAATATTATATCTTTTCATGAAACATAGAAATGAGATGCGATATCCCGTTTTAAGAAGCATTAGAACTCTATTGCTACGATACGTAGACATCTGCAAACGCTATTTCCTTGCAAGGAAGTGTCGCATTTACACTCTTTTGATGTGAATGCGAGGTTTACATGACACTTCGCAATGAATATTATATCTTATCATGAAACTCAGAAAAGAGATGCGATATCCCGTTTCAAGAAGCATAAGAACTCTATTGCTACGATACGTAGACATCTGCAAACGCTATTTCCTTGCAAGGAAGTGTCGCATCTACACTCTTTTGAAGTGAATACGAGGTTTACATGACACTTCGCAGTGAATGTTATATCTCATCATGAAACATAGAAGTGAAATGCGATATCGCGTTTTAAGAAGCATTAGAACTCTCTTGCTACGATACGTAGACATCTGCAAACGCTAGTTCTTTGCAAGGAAGTGTCGCATTTACACTCTTTTGAAGTGAATACGAGGTTTACATGACACTTCGCAGTGAATATTATATCTTATCATGAAACTCAGAAAAGGGATGCGATATCGCGTTTCAAGAAGCGTTAGAACTCTATTTCTACGATACGTAGACATCTGCAAACGCTATTTCCTTGAAAGGTAGTGTCGCATTACATTCATTCGAAGTAAATAGGAGGTTTACATGACACTTCGCAATGAATGTTATATCTTATCATGAAACATAGATGTGAAATGCGATATCGCGTTTTATGAAGCATTAGAGCTCTATTGCTTCGATACGTAGACATCTGCAAACGCTATTTCCTTGCAAGGAAGTGTCGCATTGACACTCTTTTGAAGTGAATAGGAGGTTTACATGACACATCGCAATGAATATTATATCGTATCTTGAAACATAGAAATGAGATGCGATATCGCGTCTTAAGAAGCATTAGAACTCCATTGCTACGATACGTAGACATCTGCAAACGCTATTTCCTTGAAGGGAAGTGTCGCGTTTACATTCATTTGAATTAAATACGAGGTTTACATGACACTTCGCAATGAATATTATATCTTTTCATGAAACATAGAAATGAGATGCGATATCCCGTTTTAAGAAGCATTAGAACTCTATTGCTACGATACATAGACATGTGCAAACGCTATTTCCTTGCAAGGAAGTGTCGCATTTACACTCTTTTGAAGTGAATACGAGGTATACATGACACTTCGCAATGAATATTATATCTTATCATGAAACTCAGAAAAGAGATGCGATATCCCTTTTCAAGAAGCATTAGAACTCTATTGCTACGATACGTAGACATCTGCAAACGCTATTTTCTTGCAAGGAAGTGTCGCATCTACACTCTTTTGAAGTGAATACGAGGTATACATGACACTTCGCAATGAATATTATATCTTATCATGAAACATACAAATGAGATGCGATATCTCGTTTTAAGAAGCATTTGAACTCTATTGCGTCGATTCGTAGATATCTGCAAACGCTAATTCCTTGAAAGGAAGTGTCGCATTTACATTCATTTGAAGTAAATACGAGGTTTACATGACACTTCGCAATGAATGTTATATCTTATCATGAAACATAGATGTGAAATGCGATATCGCGTTTTAAGAAGCATTAGAACTCTATTGCTACGATACGTAGACATCTGCAAACGCTATTTCCTTGCAAGGAAGTGTTGTATTTACATTCATTTGAAGCGAATAAGAGGTATACATGACACTTCGCAATGAATAGCATATCTTATCATGAAACGTAGAAATGAGATGCGATATCGCGTCTTAAGAAGCATTAGAACTCTATTGCTACGATACGTAGACATCTGCAAACGCTAATTCCTTGAAAGGAAGTGTCGCATTTACATTCACTTGAAGTAAATACGAGGTTGACATGACACTTCGCAATGAATGTCATATCTTATCATGAAACTCAGAAAAGCGATGCGATATCGCGTTTCAAGAAGCATTAGAACACTATTGCTACGATACGTAGACATCTGCAAACGCTATTTCCTTGAAAGGTAGTGTCGCATTACATTCATTCGAAGTAAATACGAGGTTTACATGACACTTCGCAATGAATGTTATATCTTATCATGAAACATAGATGTGAAATGCGAAATCGCGTTTTATGAAGCATTAGAACTCTATTGCTACGATACGTAGACATCTGCACTCGCTATTTCCTAGAAAGGAAGTGCCGCATTTACATTCTTCTGAAGTGAATACGAAGTTTACATGACACTTCGCAATGAATATTATATCTTATCATCACACATAGAAATGAGATGCGATATCTCGTATTAAGAAGCATTAGAACTCCATTGCTACGATACGTTGACATCTGCAAACGCTATTTCCTAGCAAGAAAGTGTCGCATTTACATTCATTTGATGTAAATACGAGGTTTACATGACACTTCGCAGTGAATGTTATATCTTATCATGAAAAATAGAAATGAGATGCGATATCGCGTCTTAAGAAGCATTAGAACTCTATTGCAACGATACGTAGACATCTGCAAACGCTACTTCCTTGAAAGGAAGTGTCGCATTTACACTCTTTTGAAGTGAATACGATGTTTACATGACACTTCGCAATGAATATTATATCTTTTCATGAAACATAGAAATGAGATGCGATATCCCGTTTTAAGAAGCATTAGAACTCTATTGCTACGATACGTAGACATCTGCAAACGCTATTTCCTTGCAAGGAAGTGTCGCATTTTCACTCTTTTGATGTGAATGCGAGGTTTACGTGACACTTCGCAATGAATATTATATCTTATCATGAAACTCAGAAAAGAGATGCGATATCCCGTTTCAAGAAGCATTAGAACTCTATTGCTACGATACGTAGACATCTGCAAACGCTATTTCCTTGCAAGGAAGTGTCGCATCTACACTCTTTTGAAGTGAATACGAGGTTTACATGACACTTCGCAATGAATGTTATATCTTATCATGAAACATAGAAGTGAAATGCGATATCGCGTTTTAAGAAGCATTAGAACTCTCTTGCTACGATACGTAGACATCTGCAAACGCTATTTCTTTGCAAGGAAGTGTCGCATTTACACTCTTTTGAAGTGAATACGAGGTTTACATGACACTTCGCAGTGAATATTATATCTTATCATGAAACTCAGAAAAGAGATGCGATATCGCGTTTCAAGAAGCGTTAGAACTCTATTGCTACGATACGTAGACATCTGCAAACGCTATTTCCTTGAAAGGAAGTGTCGCATTTACATTCATTTGAAGTAAATACGAGGTTTACATGACACTTCGCAGTGAATATTATATCTTATCATGAAACTCAGAAAAGAGATGCGATATCGCGTTTCAAGAAGCGTTAGAACTCTATTTCTACGATACGTAGACATCTGCAAACGCTATTTCCTTGAAAGGTAGTGTCGCATTACATTCATTCGAAGTAAATACGAGGTTTACATGACACTTCGCAATGAATGTTATGTCTTATCACGAAACATAGATGTAGAATGCGATATCGCGTTTTAAGAAGAATTAGAACTCTATTGCTTCGATACGTAGACATCTGCAAACGCTTTTTCCTTGTAAGGAAGTGTCGCATTTACACTCTTTTGAAGTGAATACGAGGTTTACATGTCACTTCGCAATGAATAACATATCATATCATGATACATAGAAATGAGATGCAATATCGCGTTTTAAGAAGCATTAAAACACTATTACTACGATACGTAGACATCTGCACTCGCTATTTCCTAGAAAGGAAGTGCCGCATTTACATTCTTTTGAAGTGAATACGAAGTTTACATGACACTTCGCAATGAATATTATATCTTATCATCACACATAGAAATGAGATGCGATATCTCGTTTTAAGAAGCATTAGAACTCTATTGCTACGATACGTTGACATCTGCAAACGCTATTTCCTAGCAAGAAAGTGTCGCATTTACATTCATTTGAAGTAAATACGAGGTTTACATGACACTTCGCAGTGAATGTTATATCTTATCATGAAAAATAGAAATGAGATGCGATATCGCGTCTTAAGAAGTATTAGAACTCTATTGCTACGATACGTAGACATCTGCAAACGCTACTTCCTTGAAAGGAAGTGTCGCATTTAAACTCTTTTGAAGTGAATACGATGTTTACATGACACTTCGCAATGAATATTATATCTTTTCATGAAACATAGAAATGAGATGCGATATCCCGTTTTAAGAAGCATTAGAACTCTATTGCTACGATACGTAGACATCTGCAAACGCTATTTCCTTGCAAGGAAGTGTCGCATTTACACTCTTTTGATGTGAATGCGAGGTTTACATGACACTTCGCAATGAATATTATATCTTATCATGAAACTCAGAAAAGAGATGCGATATCCCGTTTCAAGAAGCATAAGAACTCTATTGCTACGATACGTAGACATCTGCAAACGCTATTTCCTTGCAAGGAAGTGTCGCATCTACACTCTTTTGAAGTGAATACGAGGTTTACATAACACTTCGCAGTGAATGTTATATCTCATCATGAAACATAGAAGTGAAATGCGATATCGCGTTTTAAGAAGCATTAGAACTCTCTTGCTACGATACGTAGACATCTGCAAACGCTAGTTCTTTGCAAGGAAGTGTCGCATTTACACTCTTTTGAAGTGAATACGAGGTTTACATGACACTTCGCAGTGAATATTATATCTTATCATGAAACTCAGAAAAGAGATGCGATATCGCGTTTCAAGAAGCGTTAGAACTCTATTTCTACGATACGTAGACATCTGCAAACGCTATTTCCTTGAAAGGTAGTGTCGCATTACATTCATTCGAAGTAAATACGAGGTTTACATGACACTTCGCAATGAATGTTATATCTTATCATGAAACATAGATGTGAAATGCGATATCGCGTTTTATGAAGCATTAGAGCTCTATTGCTTCGATACGTAGACATCTGCAAACGCTATTTCCTTGCAAGGAAGTGTCGCATTGACACTCTTTTGAAGTGAATAGGAGGTTTACATGACACATCGCAATGAATATTATATCGTATCTTGAAACATAGAAATGAGATGCGATATCGCGTCTTAAGAAGCATTAGAACTCTATTGCTACGATACGTAGACATCTGCAAACGCTATTTCCTTGAAGGGAAGTGTCGCGTTTACATTCATTTGAATTAAATACGAGGTTTACATGACACTTCGCAATGAATATTATATCTTTTCATGAAACATAGAAATGAGATGCGATATCCCGTTTTAAGAAGCATTAGAACTCTATTGCTACGATACATAGACATGTGCAAACGCTATTTCCTTGCAAGGAAGTGTCGCATTTACACTCTTTTGAAGTGAATACGAGGTATACATGACACTTCGCAATGAATATTATATCTTATCATGAAACTCAGAAAAGAGATGCGATATCCCTTTTCAAGAAGCATTAGAACTCTATTGCTACGATACGTAGACATCTGCAAACGCTATTTTCTTGCAAGGAAGTGTCGCATCTACACCCTTTTGAAGTGAATACGAGGTTTACATGACACTTCGCAATGAATATTATATCTTATCATGAAACATACAAATGAGATGCGATATCTCGTTTTACGAAGCATTTGAACTCTATTGCTTCGATTCGTAGATATCTGCAAACGCTAATTCCTTGAAAGGAAGTGTCGCATTTACATTCATTTGAAGTAAATACGAGGTTTACATGACACTTCGCAATGAATGTTATATCTTATCATGAAACATAGATGTGAAATGCGATATCGCGTTTTAAGAAGCATTAGAACTCTATTGCTACGATACGTAGACATCTGCAAACGCTATTTCCTTGCAAGGAAGTGTTGTATTTACATTCATTTGAAGCGAATAAGAGGTATACATGACACTTCGCAATGAATAGCATATCTTATCATGAAACGTAGAAATGAGATGCGATATCGCGTCTTAAGAAGCATTAGAACTCTATTGCTACGATACGTAGACATCTGCAAACGCTATTTCCTAGCAAGAAAGTGTCGCATTTCCATTCATTTGATGTAAATACGAGGTTTACATGACACTTCGCAATGAATGTTATATCTTATCATGAAACATAGAAATGAGATGCGATATCGCGTTCTAAGAAGCATTAGAACTCCATTGCTACGATGCGCAGACATCTGCAAACGCTTTTTCCTTGCAAGGAAGTGTCGCATTTACATTCATTTGAAGTAAATACGAGGTTTACATGACACTTCGCAATGAATGTTATGTCTTATCACGAAACATAGATGTAGAATGCGATATCGCGTTTTAAGAAGAATTAGAACTCTATTGCTTCGATACGTAGACATCTGCACTCGCTATTTCCAAGAAAGGAAGTGCCGCATTTACATTCTTTTGAAGTGAATACGAAGTTTACATGACACTTCGCAATGAATATTATATCTTATCATCACACATAGAAATGAGATGCGATATCTCGTTTTAAGAAGCATTAGAACTCTATTGCTACGATACGTTGACATCTGCAAACGCTATTTCCTAGCAAGAAAGTGTCGCATTTACATTCATTTGAAGTAAATACGAGGTTTACATGACACTTCGCAGTGAATGTTATATCTTATCATGAATAATAGAAATGAGATGCGATATCGCGTCTTAAGAAGCATTAGAACTCTATTGCAACGATACGTAGACATCTGCAAACGCTACTTCCTTGAAAGGAAGTGTCGCATTTACACTCTTTTGAAGTGAATACGATGTTTACATGACACTTCGCAATGAATATTATATCTTTTCATGAAACATAGAAATGAGATGCGATATCCCGTTTTAAGAAGCATTAGAACTCTATTGCTACGATACGTAGACATCTGCAAACGCTATTTCCTTGCAAGGAAGTGTCGCATTTACACTCTTTTGATGTGAATGCGAGGTTTACGTGACACTTCGCAATGAATATTATATCTTATCATGAAACTCAGAAAAGAGATGCGATATCCCGTTTCAAGAAGCATTAGAACTCTATTGCTACGATACGTAGACATCTGCAAACGCTATTTCCTTGCAAGGAAGTGTCGCATCTACACTCTTTTGAAGTGAATACGAGGTTTACATGACACTTCGCAATGAATGTTATATCTTATCATGAAACATAGAAGTGAAATGCGATATCGCGTTTTAAGAAGCATTAGAACTCTCTTGCTACGATACGTAGACATCTGCAAACGCTATTTCTTTGCAAGGAAGTGTCGCATTTACACTCTTTTGAAGTGAATACGAGGTTTACATGACACTTCGCAGTGAATATTATATCTTATCATGAAACTCAGAAAAGAGATGCGATATCGCGTTTCAAGAAGCGTTAGAACTCTATTGCTACGATACGTAGACATCTGCAAACGCTATTTCCTTGAAAGGAAGTGTCGCATTTACATTCATTTGAAGTAAATACGAGGTTTACATGACACTTCGCAGTGAATATTATATCTTATCATGAAACTCAGAAAAGAGATGCGATATCGCGTTTCAAGAAGCGTTAGAACTCTATTTCTACGATACGTAGACATCTGCAAACGCTATTTCCTTGAAAGGTAGTGTCGCATTACATTCATTCGAAGTAAATACGAGGTTTACATGACACTTCGCAATGAATGTTATGTCTTATCACGAAACATAGATGTAGAATGCGATATCGAGTTTTAAGAAGAATTAGAACTCTATTGCTTCGATACGTAGACATCTGCAAACGCTTTTTCCTTGTAAGGAAGTGTCGCATTTACACTCTTTTGAAGTGAATACGAGGTTTACATGTCACTTCGCAATGAATAACGTATCATATCATGATACATAGAAATGAGATGCAATATCGCGTTTTAAGAAGCATTAAAACACTATTACTACGATACGTAGACATCTGCACTCGCTATTTCCTAGAAAGGAAGTGCCGCATTTACATTCTTTTGAAGTGAATACGAAGTTTACATGACACTTCGCAATGAATATTATATCTTATCACCACACATAGAAATGAGATGCGATATCTCGTTTTAAGAAGCATTAGAACTCTATTGCTACGATACGTTGACATCTGCAAACGCTATTTCCTAGCAAGAAAGTGTCGCATTTACATTCATTTGAAGTAAATACGAGGTTTACATGACACTTCGCAGTGAATGTTATATCTTATCATGAAAAATAGAAATGAGATGCGATATCGCGTCTTAAGAAGCATTAGAACTCTATTGCTACGATACGTAGACATCTGCAAACGCTACTTCCTTGAAAGGAAGTGTCGCATTTAAACTCTTTTGAAGTGAATACGATGTTTACATGACACTTCGCAATGAATATTATATCTTTTCATGAAACATAGAAATGAGATGCGATATCCCGTTTTAAGAAGCATTAGAACTCTATTGCTACGATACGTAGACATCTGCAAACGCTATTTCCTTGCAAGGAAGTGTCGCATTTACACTCTTTTGATGTGAATGCGAGGTTTACATGACACTTCGCAATGAATATTATATCTTATCATGAAACTCAGAAAAGAGATGCGATATCCCGTTTCAAGAAGCATAAGAACTCTATTGCTACGATACGTAGACATCTGCAAACGCTATTTCCTTGCAAGGAAGTGTCGCATCTACACTCTTTTGAAGTGAATACGAGGTTTACATGACACTTCGCAGTGAATGTTATATCTCATCATGAAACATAGAAGTGAAATGCGATATCGCGTTTTAAGAAGCATTAGAACTCTCTTGCTACGATACGTAGACATCTGCAAACGCTAGTTCTTTGCAAGGAAGTGTCGCATTTACACTCTTTTGAAGTGAATACGAGGTTTACATGACACTTCGCAGTGAATATTATATCTTATCATGAAACATAGAAATGAGATGCGATATCGCGTTCTAAGAAGCATTAGAACTCCATTGCTACGATGCGCAGACATCTGCAAACGCTTTTTCCTTGCAAGGAAGTGTCGCATTTACATTCATTTGAAGTAAATACGAGGTTTACATGACACTTCGCAATGAATGTTATGTCTTATCACGAAACATAGATGTAGAATGCGATATCGCGTTTTAAGAAGAATTAGAACTCTATTGCTTCGATACGTAGACATCTGCACTCGCTATTTCCTAGAAAGGAAGTGCCGCATTTACATTCTTTTGAAGTGAATACGAAGTTTACATGACACTTCGCAATGAATATTATATCTTATCATCACACATAGAAATGAGATGCGATATCTCGTTTTAAGAAGCATTAGAACTCTATTGCTACGATACGTTGACATCTGCAAACGCTATTTCCTAGCAAGAAAGTGTCGCATTTACATTCATTTGAAGTAAATACGAGGTTTACATGACACTTCGCAGTGAATGTTATATCTTATCATGAAAAATAGAAATGAGATGCGATATCGCGTCTTAAGAAGCATTAGAACTCTATTGCAACGATACGTAGACATCTGCAAACGCTACTTCCTTGAAAGGAAGTGTCGCATTTACACTCTTTTGAAGTGAATACGATGTTTACATGACACTTCGCAATGAATATTATATCTTTTCATGAAACATAGAAATGAGATGCGATATCCCGTTTTAAGAAGCATTAGAACTCTATTGCTACGATACGTAGACATCTGCAAACGCTATTTCCTTGCAAGGAAGTGTCGCATTTACACTCTTTTGATGTGAATGCGAGGTTTACGTGACACTTCGCAATGAATATTATATCTTATCATGAAACTCAGAAAAGAGATGCGATATGCCGTTTCAAGAATCATTAGAACTCTATTGCTACGATACGTAGACATCTGCAAACGCTATTTCCTTGCAAGGAAGTGTCGCATCTACACTCTTTTGAAGTGAATACGAGGTTTACATGACACTTCGCAATGAATGTTATATCTTATCATGAAACATAGAAGTGAAATGCGATATCGCGTTTTAAGAAGCATTAGAACTCTCTTGCTACGATACGTAGACATCTGCAAACGCTATTTCTTTGCAAGGAAGTGTCGCATTTACACTCTTTTGAAGTGAATACGAGGTTTCCATGACACTTCGCAGTGAATATTATATCTTATCATGAAACTCAGAAAAGAGATGCGATATCGCGTTTCAAGAAGCGTTAGAACTCTATTGCTACGATACGTAGACATCTGCAAACGCTATTTCCTTGAAAGGAAGTGTCGCATTTACATTCATTTGAAGTAAATACGAGGTTTACATGACACTTCGCAGTGAATATTATATCTTATCATGAAACTCAGAAAAGAGATGCGATATCGCGTTTCAAGAAGCGTTAGAACTCTATTTCTACGATACGTAGACATCTGCAAACGCTATTTCCTTGAAAGGTAGTGTCGCATTACATTCATTCGAAGTAAATACGAGGTTTACATGACACTTCGCAATGAATGTTATGTCTTATCACGAAACATAGATGTAGAATGCGATATCGCGTTTTAAGAAGAATTAGAACTCTATTGCTTCGATACGTAGACATCTGCAAACGCTTTTTCCTTGTAAGGAAGTGTCGCATTTACACTCTTTTGAAGTGAATACGAGGTTTACATGTCACTTCGCAATGAATAACATATCATATCATGATACATAGAAATGAGATGCAATATCGCGTTTTAAGAAGCATTAAAACACTATTACTACGATACGTAGACATCTGCACTCGCTATTTCCTAGAAAGGAAGTGCCGCATTTACATTCTTTTGAAGTGAATACGAAGTTTACATGACACTTCGCAATGAATATTATATCTTATCATCACACATAGAAATGAGATGCGATATCTCGTTTTAAGAAGCATTAGAACTCTATTGCTACGATACGTTGACATCTGCAAACGCTATTTCCTAGCAAGAAAGTGTCGCATTTACATTCATTTGAAGTAAATACGAGGTTTACATGACACTTCGCAGTGAATGTTATATCTTATCATGAAAAATAGAAATGAGATGCGATATCGCGTCTTAAGAAGCATTAGAACTCTATTGCTACGATACGTAGACATCTGCAAACGCTACTTCCTTGAAAGGAAGTGTCGCATTTAAACTCTTTTGAAGTGAATACGATGTTTACATGACACTTCGCAATGAATATTATATCTTTTCATGAAACATAGAAATGAGATGCGATATCCCGTTTTAAGAAGCATTAGAACTCTATTGCTACGATACGTAGACATCTGCAAACGCTATTTCCTTGCAAGGAAGTGTCGCATTTACACTCTTTTGATGTGAATGCGAGGTTTACATGACACTTCGCAATGAATATTATATCTTATCATGAAACTCAGAAAAGAGATGCGATATCCCGTTTCAAGAAGCATAAGAACTCTATTGCTACGATACGTAGACATCTGCAAACGCTATTTCCTTGCAAGGAAGTGTCGCATCTACACTCTTTTGAAGTGAATACGAGGTTTACATGACACTTCGCAGTGAATGTTATATCTCATCATGAAACATAGAAGTGAAATGCGATATCGCGTTTTAAGAAGCATTAGAACTCTCTTGCTACGATACGTAGACATCTGCAAACGCTAGTTCTTTGCAAGGAAGTGTCGCATTTACACTCTTTTGAAGTGAATACGAGGTTTACATGACACTTCGCAGTGAATATTATATCTTATCATGAAACTCAGAAAAGAGATGCGATATCGCGTTTCAAGAAGCGTTAGAACTCTATTTCTACGATACGTAGACATCTGCAAACGCTATTTCCTTGAAAGGTAGTGTCGCATTACATTCATTCGAAGTAAATACGAGGTTTACATGACACTTCGCAATGAATGTTATATCTTATCATGAAACATAGATGTGAAATGCGATATCGCGTTTTATGAAGCATTAGAGCTCTATTGCTTCGATACGTAGACATCTGCAAACGCTATTTCCTTGCAAGGAAGTGTCGCATTGACACTCTTTTGAAGTGAATAGGAGGTTTACATGACACATCGCAATGAATATTATATCGTATCTTGAAACATAGAAATGAGATGCGATATCGCGTCTTAAGAAGCATTAGAACTCTATTGCTACGATACGTAGACATCTGCAAACGCTATTTCCTTGAAGGGAAGTGTCGCGTTTACATTCATTTGAATTAAATACGAGGTTTACATGACACTTCGCAATGAATATTATATCTTTTCATGAAACATAGAAATGAGATGCGATATCCCGTTTTAAGAAGCATTAGAACTCTATTGCTACGATACATAGACATGTGCAAACGCTATTTCCTTGCAAGGAAGTGTCGCATTTACACTCTTTTGAAGTGAATACGAGGTATACATGACACTTCGCAATGAATATTATATCTTATCATGAAACTCAGAAAAGAGATGCGATATCCCTTTTCAAGAAGCATTAGAACTCTATTGCTACGATACGTAGACATCTGCAAACGCTATTTTCTTGCAAGGAAGTGTCGCATCTACACTCTTTTGAAGTGAATACGAGGTTTACATGACACTTCGCAATGAATATTATATCTTATCATGAAACATACAAATGAGATGCGATATCTCGTTTTAAGAAGCATTTGAACTCTATTGCTTCGATTCGTAGATATCTGCAAACGCTAATTCCTTGAAAGGAAGTGTCGCATTTACATTCATTTGAAGTAAATACGAGGTTTACATGACACTTCGCAATGAATGTTATATCTTATCATGAAACATAGATGTGAAATGCGATATCGCGTTTTAAGAAGCACTAGAACTCTATTGCTACGATACGTAGACATCTGCAAACGCTATTTCCTTGCAAGGAAGTGTTGTATTTACATTCATTTGAAGCGAATAAGAGGTATACATGACACTTCGCAATGAATAGCATATCTTATCATGAAACGTAGAAATGAGATGCGATATCGCGTCTTAAGAAGCATTAGAACTCTATTGCTACGATACGTAGACATCTGCAAACGCTAATTCCTTGAAAGGAAGTGTCGCATTTACATTCACTTGAAGTAAATACGAGGTTGACATGACACTTCGCAATGAATGTCATATCTTATCATGAAACTCAGAAAAGCGATGCGATATCGCGTTTCAAGAAGCATTAGAACACTATTGCTACGATACGTAGACATCTGCAAACGCTATTTCCTTGAAAGGTAGTGTCGCATTACATTCATTCGAAGTAAATACGAGGTTTACATGACACTTCGCAATGAATGTTATATCTTATCATGAAACATAGATGTGAAATGCGATATCGCGTTTTATGAAGCATTAGAACTCTATTGCTACGATACGTAGACATCTGCACTCGCTATTTCCTAGAAAGGAAGTGCCGCATTTACATTCTTCTGAAGTGAATACGAAGTTTACATGACACTTCGCAATGAATATTATATCTTATCATCACACATAGAAATGAGATGCGATATCTCGTATTAAGAAGCATTAGAACTCCATTGCTACGATACGTTGACATCTGCAAACGCTATTTCCTAGCAAGAAAGTGTCGCATTTACATTCATTTGATGTAAATACGAGGTTTACATGACACTTCGCAATGAATGTTATATCTTATCATGAAACATAGAAATGAGATGCGATATCGCGTTCTAAGAAGCATTAGAACTCCATTGCTACGATACGCAGACATCTGCAAACGCTTTTTCCTTGCAAAGATGTGTCGCATTTACATTCATTTGAAGTAAATACGAGGTTTACATGACACTTCGCAATGAATGTTATGTCTTATCAGGAAACATAGATGTAGAATGCGATATCGCGTTTTAAGAAGAATTAGAACTCTGTTGCTTCGATACGTAGACATCTGCAAACGCTTTTTCCTTGTAAGGAAGTGTCGCATTTACACTCCTTTGAAGTGAATACGAGGTTTACATGTCACTTCGCAATGAATAACATATCGTATCATGATACATAGAAATGAGATGCAATATCGCGTTTTAAGAAGCATTAAAACTCTATTACTACGATACGTAGACATCTGCACTCGCTATTTCCTAGAAAGGATGTGCCGCATTTACATTCTTTTGAAGTGAATACGAAGTTTACATGACACTTCGCAATGAATATTATATCTTATCATCACACATAGAAATGAGATGCGATATCTCGTTTTAAGAAGCATTAGAACTCTATTGCTACGATACGTTGACATCTGCAAACGCTATTTCCTAGCAAGAAAGTGTCGCATTTACATTCATTTGAAGTAAATACGAGGTTTACATGACACTTCGCAGTGAATGTTATATCTTATCATGAAAAATAGAAATGAGATGCGATATCGCGTCTTAAGAAGCATTAGAACTCTATTGCTACGATACGTAGACATCTGCAAACGCTACTTCCTTGAAAGGAAGTGTCGCATTTACACTCTTTTGAAGTGAATACGATGTTTACATGACACTTCGCAATGAATATTATATCTTTTCATGAAACATAGAAATGAGATGCGATGTCCCGTTTTAAGAAGCATTAGAACTCTATTGCTACGATACGTAGACATCTGCAAACGCTATTTCCTTGCAATGCAGTGTCGCATTTACACTCTTTTGATGTGAATGCGAGGTTTACATGACACTTCGCAATGAATATTATATCTTATCATGAAACTCAGAAAAGAGATGCGATATCCCGTTTCAAGAAGCATAAGAACTCTATTGCAACGATACGTAGACATCTGCAAACGCTATTTCCTTGCAAGGAAGTGTCGCATCTACACTCTTTTGAAGTGAATACGAGGTTTACATGACACTTCGCAGTGAATGTTATATCTCATCATGAAAAATAGAAATGAGATGCGATATCGCGTCTTAAGAAGCATTAGAACTCTATTGCTACGATACGTAGACATCTGCAAACGCTAATTCCTTGAAAGGAAGTGTCGCATTTACACTCTTTTGAAGTGAATACGAGGTTTACATGACACTTCGCAATGAATATTATATCTTACCATGAAACTCAGAAAAGAGATGCGATATCCCGTTTCAAGAAGCATTAGAACTCTATTGCTTCGATACGTAGACATCTGCAAACGCTTTTTCCATGCAAGGAAGTGTCGCATTTACACTCTTTTGAAGTGAATACGAGGTTTACATGACACTTCGCAATGAATGTTATATCTTATCATGAAACATAGAAGTGAAATGCGATATCGCGTTTGAAGAAGCATTAGAACTCTCTTGCTACGATACGTAGACATCTGCAAACGCTATTTCTTTGCCAGGAAGTGTCGCATTTACACACTTTTGAAGTGAATACGAGGTTTACATGACACTTCGCAGTGAATATTATATCTTATCATGAAACTCAGAAAAGAGATGCGATATCGCGTTTCAAGAAGCGTTAGAACTCTATTGCTACGATACGTAGACATCTGCAAACGCTATTTCCTTGAAAGGAAGTGTCGCATTTACATTCATTTGAAGTAAATACGAGGTTTACATGACACTTCGCAGTGAATATTATATCTTATCATGAAACTCAGAAAAGAGATGCGATATCGCGTTTCAAGAAGCGTTAGAACTCTATTGCTACGATACGTAGACATCTGCAAACGCTATTTCCTTGAAAGGTAGTGTCGCATTACATTCATTCGAAGTAAATACGAGGTTTACATGACACTTCGCAATGAATGTTATATCTTATCATGAAACATAGATGTGAAATGCGATATCGCGTTTTATGAAGCATTAGAACTCTATTGCTACGATACGTAGACATCTGCACTCGCTATTTCCTAGAAAGGAAGTGCCGCATTTACATTCTTTTGAAGTGAATACGAAGTTTACATGACACTTCGCAATGAATATTATATCTTATCATCACACATAGAAATGAGATGCGGTATCTCGTTTTAAGAAGCATTAGAACTCCATTGCTACGATACGTTGACATCTGCAAACGCTATTTCCTAGCAAGAAAGTGTCGCATTTCCATTCATTTGATGTAAATACGAGGTTTACATGACACTTCGCAATGAATGTTATATCTTATCATGAAACATAGAAATGAGATGCGATATCGCGTTCTAAGAAGCATTAGAACTCCATTGCTACGATGCGCAGACATCTGCAAACGCTTTTTCCTTGCAAGGAAGTGTCGCATTTACATTCATTTGAAGTAAATACGAGGTTTACATGACACTTCGCAATGAATGTTATGTCTTATCACGAAACATAGATGTAGAATGCGATATCGCGTTTTAAGAAGAATTAGAACTCTATTGCTTCGATACGTAGACATCTGCACTCGCTATTTCCTAGAAAGGAAGTGCCGCATTTACATTCTTTTGAAGTGAATACGAAGTTTACATGACACTTCGCAATGAATATTATATCTTATCATCACACATAGAAATGAGATGCGATATCTCGTTTTAAGAAGCATTAGAACTCTATTGCTACGATACGTTGAAATCTGCAAACGCTATTTCCTTGCAAGGAAGTGTCGCATCTACACTCTTTTGAAGTGAATACGAGGTTTACATGACACTTCGCAATGAATATTATATCTTATCATGAAACATACAAATGAGATGCGATATCTCGTTTTAAGAAGCATTTGAACTCTATTGCTTCGATTCGTAGATATCTGCAAACGCTAATTCCTTGAAAGGAAGTGTCGCATTTACATTCATTTGAAGTAAATACGAGGTTTACATGACACTTCGCAATGAATGTTATATCTTATCATGAAACATAGATGTGAAATGCGATATCGCGTTTTAAGAAGCATTAGAACTCTATTGCTACGATACGTAGACATCTGCAAACACTATTTCCTTGCAAGGAAGTGTTGTATTTACATTCATTTGAAGCGAATAAGAGGTATACATGACACTTCGCAATGAATAGCATATCTTATCATGAAACGTAGAAATGAGATGCGATATCGCGTCTTAAGAAGCATTAGAACTCTATTGCTACGATACGTAGACATCTGCAAACGCTAATTCCTTGAAAGGAAGTGTCGCATTTACATTCACTTGAAGTAAATACGAGGTTGACATGACACTTCGCAATGAATGTCATATCTTATCATGAAACTCAGAAAAGCGATGCGATATCGCGTTTCAAGAAGCATTAGAACACTATTGCTACGATAAGTAGACATCTGCAAACGCTATTTCCTTGAAAGGTAGTGTCGCATTACATTCATTCGAAGTAAATACGAGGTTTACATGACACTTCGCAATGAATGTTATATCTTATCATGAAACATAGATGTGAAATGCGATATCGCGTTTTATGAAGCATTAGAACTCTATTGCTACGATACGTAGACATCTGCACTCGCTATTTCCTAGAAAGGAAGTGCCGCATTTACATTCTTTTGAAGTGAATACGAAGTTTACATGACACTTCGCAATGAATATTATATCTTATCATCACACATAGAAATGAGATGCGATATCTCGTTTTAAGAAGCATTAGAACTCTATTGCTACGATACGTTGACATCTGCAAACGCTATTTCCTAGCAAGAAAGTGTCGCATTTACATTCATTTGAAGTAAATACGAGGTTTACATGACACTTCGCAGTGAATGTTATATCTTATCATGAAAAATAGAAATGAGATGCGATATCGCGTCTTAAGAAGCATTAGAACTCTATTGCTACGATACGTAGACATCTGCAAACGCTACTTCCTTGAAAGGAAGTGTCGCATTTACACTCTTTTGAAGTGAATACGATGTTTACATGACACTTCGCAATGAATATTATATCTTTTCATGAAACATAGAAATGAGATGCGATGTCCCGTTTTAAGAAGCATTAGAACTCTATTGCTACGATACGTAGACATCTGCAAACGCTACTTCCTTGAAAGGAAGTGTCGCATTTACACTCTTTTGAAGTGAATACGATGTTTACATGACACTTCGCAATGAATATTATATCTTTTCATGAAACATAGAAATGAGATGCGATATCCCGTTTCAAGAAGCATTAGAACTCTATTGCTACGTGTCACGTCCCGAGGTGCGGTTGCGCTCGCAACGGTGGCACAAAGTCGTAACCGTTCCCGAAAATAACGCGAATTGCGTCCGGACCGGGTTCGTTGGCGTTTCGGACTCGATAAAACGGTAACTAACACTAAACTTACCTTGCGAAGGCTTGATTCCGCTGTCTGATTTCTCTTTCCAGGTACCTGGAACGCCTTGGATCCGCAACCGGGATGGCGGCGGCGTACGGCTGGAACGGAGGTACGTCTACGGGAATAAGCGTCCAGGCGGGTTGACTCCGGCTGGCAGGTATCGGCGTTTGGCCCTGACGATTGGCGACTCGTACGTGTCGTGCGGCGAAGGAAACCTCCTTCACAGGAACCAGGACTCGAACGTAGGAAATTGAATATTCTGGTGCATCACCCACGTATTCCCGAGCGAGACGACGAATGAACTCTCTCCTCCCCGCGCGTCTCGTACGCTTTGTCGGAGGTGCAAGGCTCATCGAGAATACTTGAACTTCGGTTGAATACGGCACGGCTAAGCGTTGGTTCGCTCTAGCTTACCGGGATCGACCTGGGCGCAAGATATTCTGTACACGGTAGAAGTGAGGATGGAGCAACTAAGCGCTGGTTCGCTCTAGTCGTCGAGCCTCATGTCTATCGTAGATGAGATATAGAATTAGAATAATCGCGAGCGTACCCGTGGATTAGAATTAAGGAATTGTATTTGAACTCGAATAAAGATACTTTGAATCTGGTAAAAATAAACTATATTCTATGATTTCACTATACTAGATACACTTGACTAAATTCTAAGTTACTGACTAGCGATTACAATGAGAATTAGAAATAGTATAAAGTATCGAATGGACTCCGCTATGGGAGTATGGATAGAGACGAATGCATTAGAGCTAATTGCTCGTTGCGAATGAGCCTATTGCTCGGATCGGAGGTGCATCGTTCGGATGCTGGATTAGAACTCCTCGGTTCGGAGATGAGATACGAACTCTCCAGTTCGGAGATGAGATTGGAACTCTCCCGTTCGGAGGTGAGATTGGAACTCTCCCGTTCGGAGGTGAGATTGGAACTGACTCTCGGATCTCGCGTCCGCGACCTCCTCGGGTCGCGCGGCGCGCGAGTCGCTGGGCCCTCGCGGTGGGGCGGACGGTCGGAGTAGGGCGGCCGCTCGGCCCCCGTGGTGGGGCGGCCGTTCGGAGTGGGGCGCGGCCCGCGTTAAGCGTGAGCCGCGAGCGTCGAGTGTGCACGCGAGTGCACGGAACACAGCCGTGCATGAATGAAATATATACATATATTCACTTAAATCTAGGTGTGTGTTGGTGTGTATGTACATAGGTGAGTAGTGTGCTTATTCTAATCCCACATGTACGAGAAGTACGTATAGGGCTTCGTGATCGCTGGGGATTCGACCCAGTATGTGTCGGAGAGCTCCTCGCCCTCGTAATACGGGGTGAAGTCCTCCCCCTCGTGTGTGGAGATCGCGCGTGGGCGCGGCATGCTGCATCCTTCTTCCCTTTCGTACCTTTGTCTCCTTCTGTAGGGACGGCGAGTCGGCGGGTGGCCCGTGTGCAGGGGCTCCGGATACGGATGCTGGGGATGATGAGGTGGACGCCGGAGGGTGGTAGGCGGTACGCCTGACGTTACACCACCCCCCTTGGAAAAAGAATCTCGGCCATGCCGAGATCTCTTGTCTGTTGGGTAGATTTCGGGATGCTGGATCCTTCTCTTGGTCCTGTCGGCTGGATGCTGCGGAATCTGAGGTTTTTCGCCTGGTTGATCCTGGCGATAACGTTTGGAGATTGGACCGTGACTGCGGGCTTCCTTCGGATTGCAGGCACTTTCGTCGCTTTCACTTTCAGCGTTCGTTTGAATGTCACTGCTCTCACTGACTTCATTTTCAGTTTTTCGCACTTTTCTTTCACTAGCATCCACACTCTGCATACTATGCATTCGTTTACAAATTTTGATTTTGTTCGTATGAACAATTTTATGGCGCCCTTTTACATTCAGCTTAACATTACAATTGCCCAAAATTTCGAGGATACGGTACGGTCCAGAATACTGTGCCTGGAACTTATGTTTGTTCGGCTCTTTTAAAAGATAGACCCATTGGCCTACCTCGAAGTTTTGGACATTGAGATTTCGGTCATAATAATATTTAGAACGGCGTTTCGCATTGTCTAGATTGGCTTTAGCCAAATCCTGAGATTTCGAGATTTTCTCCTGAAGTTGTATAAGATAGTCGCTATAAGTTTCGTTATCAGAGCTGTCCTGAAAAGGAGTGGCTGACGGCGTCCTAGCTATCCTGCCGAACACTAGTTCGTGTGGGGTGTATAATGTACCCTCGTGCACACTGGTGTTGTATGAAAACATTGCGTACGGTAACCAATTCACCCAATCGTTACTCGACTCTATGTAATGCTTCAGATATTCGGCCAGGACGTGGTGAGATCGTTCAACGGACCCGTTTGTCTGTGGATGGAACGCAGTGGACTTGTATTGCTTAATACGGAATTTGATTGCTATGGCTTTAATCAAGCTATTTATAAAGTTCGAACCTTGGTCCGTGAGTATGCCTTTCGGGCATCCGAACTTACAAATGAATTCTTTTATTAAAGCTTCGGCAATGTCTACTGCGGTGGTGGTTTTGAGAGGAACTGCGATTGAGTATTTAGTGAGGAGATCTTGGATCGTGAGGATACTCGTATAACCGTCGGAAGTTTCGGGAAGAGGACCCATTACGTCCATTGAAATCTTATCGAATGCCCTGCCAGGGGTGTCGGTTAAAGTGAGAGGCTGTCTGGTCTTTACCCGGACCAGTTTCTCTGTCTGACAACTTTTACATTTGCCAATATATTCTTGTATTTGTGTTTTCATGTTTGGCCAAAAGTATTGTTGTCTGATGCGAGAATAAGTTTTATTAACCCCTTCGTGACCTCCCACAGGGGAGTCGTGGTTTTCTCTTATTATTTTCAGTCGCTCTTCGACCGAAGGGGTTTTAATGAGGCCCTGGCAGACCGTAATCTGGACAGTTGTTTCATAAAACAGGTCCTGAAGGATTTTCTGGATTCGGGACCAGGATACGGAGTCTAGATAGGTTTGTGCGATACTAAATGTTTGTAATTGTAATTCGTTTACAACGTCGCACAAGGATCTGAATGTTTCTATTACGGTCTGGAAATTGATTGATCTGGTGGAATGTTCGATGATTGGAAGCTGGATTTGGAATTCGTTTCCGATTTGTATGACTTTGGCTTTGGTAAGAACGTGATTTTTGTTTGGAAGGAATTTTTCAGCGTTCGCTAGATCTTTGGCGCCCGTGTCATAGGGGTGCCCAGATTGCGTGACGAAGACAACTACATTGTCTCGTCGCGTTGATAATGCGTCACGGCTGAAATTAAATAGAGGTTCGCGTCGGAAAAATTCATTTGGAGCAGGAGTATAGAAGTCGGTGCTGTCGCTGGCGACTTGCGGAGGTGGTGCTGTGTTGGTACGGAAGGACGTGCCTGGAGTCGGTAATTCAGGTTCTGATGTTACCGGAGTAGGAGGAGGCGCTAGTGTGGTATACTTTTTACGGGTTTCCGGAGGCACATCGAAGATGTCGTCCTCCGAGTTTTCTGAATACGAGAGCGGAAAAATTTGAGCGGGATTCCGCGACAATGCGTCCGCATTAAGGTTCGTTTTTCCACTTTTATAGACCATCTCGTAGTCAAATTCCGCTAACTTAAGCCTCCACCGTACGAGTCTACTTGACGGGTCCTTGACCGAATTCATCCACACTAACGGTCGATGGTCGGTAACGAGTTTGAATTGATTACCGTATATGTATGGACGAAAGTAATGGACGGCGTAGACAATCGCCAGACACTCCTTCTCGATCGTGGAGTAGTTTTTCTCCGCAGCGTTTAACAGTCGCGACGTGTACGCGATTGGCAAGTCGCGGCCTATTGGTCCTTGACTCAAGATAGCACCAATAGCTTCGGCGGACGCGTCGGTCGTTATCACGAATGGTTGTTTGAAGTTGGGGTACTGCAAGATAGGCGCTTCGCATAGGCAATCTCGGAGTTTGACGAATGAATTCTCTTGCTCGTTACGCCATACAAAGGGCGCGTCTTTTTTTAACAAATTTGTAAGTGGCTTAGCAATATTGGAAAAATTTGCGATGAACCGCCTGTAGTATCCCGCGAGCCCGAGGAATTGTTTGATCTGTTTCGCGTTGCGCGGGCGCGGAAAATTTTTGACGGCGCTAATTTTCGCAGGGTCAGGTTTTACACCGTGCTCACTGATAATATGACCCAAATAGCTTACTTCTCTCCTCAAGAATTCGCACTTATCCGGCTGCAATACTAAATTAGCTTCTTTGAGCCGTTGAGTTAATTTATCGAATTTAAGTCGATGTTCTTGAAGAGAGCTAGCGTAGATAACAATGTCGTCCAAATAGACGAAAATTTCGTTCCCCTGGAGACCGGACAGGACATTGTCCATAAGTCGTTGGAACGTCGCTGGCGCATTTTTTAATCCGAATGGCATTCTTTTAAATTCATAATGCCCGTGAGGCGTCGAAAAAGCGGTTTTGGGAGCATCGGCGGGCTCCATTGGGATCTGGTGAAATCCGCTCGCGAGATCGAATGTACTAAAATACTTCGCGCTCCCGAGCTGATCAAGTATCTCGGTAATGCAAGGGAGGGGATCGGCGACAGATTTCTCATTGAGTGCGCGGTAGTCGATGACGACGCGCCATTGCTTGTTGCCCAAGGAGTCCGGTTTCTTTGGGACAACCCACAATGGCGAATTATATGGTGATTTTGACGGAGAGATGACACCATTTTGTAAAAATTTGTCGACTTGTCGTCGAATCTCCTCCTTATGAGCTGGTGGGAACCGGTATTGTTTCACATTGACGGGGCGGTCGTCGACGGTTGGAATCTTGTGCGTGGTTGCTGACGTATGCCCTAATTTATCCCCCTCAATGTGAAAAAGCTCCTGCGTGCTTTGAACGAGACGGACGACGTGCTCTCTTTCCTCTGCGTTGAGGTGGTCGAGACGGAGGAGACTAAGAAGTCGATCTAGACGAGATTTCGAAGGATTGGCGGATTTCGATGTTTGTTTTAACGGCGACTGTTGTACATTATTTTTAACCGCCTGAGCATAAGAGATCTGTTGAACATTCGCGATTTTGCAACGCGAAGGAGGAGTTTCGAGTGTCGAATATGGTGTCTGACTCGAGAAAGAAATAGAAGTTTTTCCCTTTTGGGATGAGCCGGTCGGTACGGCGGATACGTTGGATTTAGAAAAAACCGGATAGAGCGATGGACTTTCCTCCTTATGGAGGGGAGTCATGATTTGCGCGGGCTCAAGTATGATTTCTGGTAACGCGATTTCGACGGCGCGGTCGGATGAATTAATTATTCGAGTTACCGCTTTGCCCCGAATTACTCTGACGAGAGCGTTACCGAAAAATATACCCGGCGCAAGATCGATACGAGGAATTATACCTTCCGCGAGGTTCGAATTAACAACGCGGACCTTGATACCGATATTTGATCTCGGCGGAATGGAGATACGGTCTCCTGACTTCGGAGAAGCTGCTTTGTCTCGCGTTCGAGGCTTCGATTTCGTTGTTGCATCGCGTTTCAGCGGAGGCGATGATTTACGCGGCGGGCGCGGCGGCGGAGGGGGAATAGATTCCGTGCGCGGCGCTTGTTTACGTTTCGGCGATAGGAGAGGCTTTATTTTCGACTCCGGTGACGGTTCCTCGAGTGCTTCGATATCGTCTTCGAAAGGAATTCTCTTACCATTCCATTTGATTATTTTATTTGGAAAAGAGATTTCTGCGTCCATACAGAACCCGGAGCCGAGGATCCCGCTTGGTTTAAGGGGAAAATCATCCTCGACCACATTAAAAGGAACGACGCGACCGAAAATGACAAGATTCACCGTCCCTAAGGTTGCGGTTTTGCCATCGGTTACCCCTGTTATTATGACGATCTCGGACTTATCGATTCGCGCGGATGCTTTTAGAGCCGAACGTTTTATAATATTTATTTCCGCCCCAGTGTCCACCATGAAGCGAGTTGGTGAAATTAGAAGATCGGATTTTAAAATTACGTTTGGCGTGCTAGTTTTTCCGGTTATGTTTATCGCGGCGTTTCGTCGATTTCCGCGTTGGAGTTGTTCGCGGCGAGAGGACGGACTTGGTGCGCGGCCTCGCCACCTGTCTCGCGGCGGGTGCGGAGGCCATTGTCGTTTCCCGAATTTTTATTTACCGCGTTGTTGTACTGTCTTTTGCGGCACTCGCCTATTTCGTGCCCCGGGGTCTTGCAATAGCGACAAAATTTGGGCGCGTCCCTGGCTACGATTTGTCTCGGTTGTTCGTACGCGGGGCCTCGAGTAGGAGGCGGTACGTCCCTGGATCGCAAGTATTCCTGCGGTCGGTACGGCGATGGCGGTCTGAGCCGACACTCGGTCGCGTAATGTCCGATATTATTGCATTTTCGGCAAATAATTTCGGCTGGTTTTTCGCGCGATTCTGGTCGCGCGGCACGCGATCTACCTAGTCGGTTGCAATCACGTTCGTGCATTTGGTAAAGCTCTCGCGCTCGAGCGAACGTTTCTCGCAATGTACCGAATGAATTTACAGTCATTTGCATTCGAATTTCCGGAATGAGACCGTCTTTAAAACATTGTAGGGTGAGCGCGTCTACGTCATCGAGCGATTCCGGTGTGTCTCGTCGAGCAAGCCTTTCGCAATCAATTATGGCGGTTCTAAGATCTTTTACTCGACCGATATAATCTAGAATGTGCTCGTTCGCGCGCATGAATATATTTGCAAGTTCACCCCGATAATGATGAGCTGATTTTACGGAGCAAAAAGTGCTGCGAAGAACGTCCGTTAATTCGAGTATTGTGTAACACGGCTCGTCTTCTAGCGCGGCGTAGGCACGACCCTTGAGTTTTCCCTTAAGCAGGCGTGTGAAAGTTCGCTCGCACCCATTAGGGATAAGCTCATAAGCGCGTTTACACGCTCGGGTAAACTGAAGAATAGGAATGTTCTGACCATCGAATGTCGGCACGGCTTCGAGGGCCTGCTTAAGCGATAGCTCGTCGTGTTGCGAACTATTTGTATTGAAATCGGAGCTCGAATTATGTCCGGAAAGCGGATTTCCCCGAGGAATATCTAGAGAAACAGTATCGTCGCGCGTTAAATCAGGCGTTCTGCGAATAGATTCTAATTCACGGCGTAAAATTTCTATTTGCCGGAGCAACGCGGCATTACTCGGATCGGTCGCTTTCGTATTTTTCGCGGAAGTATTTTGTTGCGCGGTACTAGGAAGAGGCTCGGCGATAGCGTCTTGGAAATCAAGCGTTCTGCTAGTGCGTTTTTCGCGTTCGGAATCGGCCATCGCGGCGGCTCGCTGTGTCTGCTGGCGCGTTTTTGTCGGAGTCCGGGTTGCCATATCTAGTTTCGCGGTTCCTTTCGGCGGAATTTCCGGAGGAAACGCGTGGCTATCCCACCGCTGTCACCAAAAATAACTTTCGTGTCACGTCCCGAGGTGCGGTTGCGCTCGCAACGGTGGCACAAAGTCGTAACCGTTCCCGAAAATAACGCGAATTGCGTCCGGACCGGGTTCGTTGGCGTTTCGGACTCGATAAAACGGTAATTAACACTAAACTTACCTTGCGAAGGCTTGATTCCGCTGTCTGATTTCTCTTTCTAGGTACCTGGAGCGCCTTGGGTCCGCAACCGGGATGGCGGCGGCGTACGGCTGGAACGGAGGTACGGGTCGTGCGGCGAAGGAAACCTCCTTCACAGGAACCAGGACTCGAACGCAGGAAATTGAATATTCCGGTGCATCACCCACGTATTCCCGAGCGAGACGACGAATAAACTCTCTCCTCCCCGCGCGTCGTGTACGCTTTGTCGGAGGTGCAAGGCTCGTCGAGAATACTTGAACTTCGGTCGAGTACGGCGCGGCTAAGCGTTGGTTCGCTCTAGCTTACCGGGATCAACCTGGGCGCAAGATATTCTGTATACGGTAGAAGTGAGGATGGAGCAACTAAGCGCTGGTTCGCTCTAGTCATCGAGCCTCAAGACTATCGTAGATGAGATATAGAATTAGAATAATCGCGAGCGTACCCGTGGATTAGAATTAAGGAATTGTATTTGAACTCGAATAAAGATACTTTGAATCTGGTAAAAATAAACTATATTCTATGATTTCACTATACTAGATACACTTGACTAAATTCTAAGTTACTGACTAGCGATTACAATGAGAATTAGAAATGGTATAAAGTATCGAATGGACTCCGCTATGGGAGTATGGATAGAGACGAATGCATTAGAGCTAATTGCTCGTTGCGAATGAGCCTATTGCTCGGATCGGAAGTGCATCGTTCGGATGCTGGATTAGAACTCCTCGGTTCGGAGATGAGATGCGAACTCTCCAGTTCGGAGATGAGATACCAACTCTCCCGTTCGGAGGTGAGATTGGAACTGACTCTCGGATCTCGCGTCCGCGACCTCCTCGGGTCGCGCGGCGCGCGAGTCGCTGGGCCCTCGCGGTGGGGCGGACGGTCGGAGTAGGGCGGCCGCTCGGCCCTCGTGGTGGGGCGGCCGTTCGGAGTGGGGCGCGGCCCGCGTTAAGCGTGAGCCGCGAGCGTCGAGTGTGCGCGCGAGTGCACGGAACATAGCCGTGCATGAATAAAATATATACATATATTTACTTAAATCTAGGTGTGTGTTGGTGTGTATGTACATAGGTGAGTAGTGTCCTTATTCTAATCCCACATGTACGAGAAGTACGTATAGGGCTTCGTGATCGCCGGGGATTCGACCCAGTATGTGTCGGAGAGCTCCTCGCCCTCGTAATACGGGGTGAAGTCCTCCCCCTCGTGTGTGGAGATCGCGCGTGGGCGCGGCATGCTGCATCCTTCTTCCCTTTCGTACCTTTGTCTCCTTCTGTAAGGACGGCGAGTCGGCGGGTGGCCCGTGTGCAGGGGCTCCGGATACGGATGCTGGGGATGATGAGGTGGACGCCGGAGGGTGGCAGGCGGTACGCCTGACGTTACAATAGAAATGAGATGCGATATCGCGTTTTAAGAAGCATTAGAAAGCTAATGCTACGATACGTAGACATCTGCAAACGCTATTTCCTAGCGAGGAAGTATCGCATTTACATTCATTTGAAGTGTAGACGAGGAATACATAACACTTCGCAAATCATATTATATCTTACCATGAAACATAGAAATGAGATGCGATATCGCGTTTTAAGAAGCATTAGAAATCTATTGCTACGATACGTAGACATCTGCAAACGCTATTTCCTTGCAAGGAAGTTTCGCATTTACATTCATTTGAAGTGTAGACGAGGAATGCATAACACTTCGCAAATCATATTGTATTTTACCATGAAACATAGAATTGAGATGCGATATCGCGTTTTAAGAATCATAAGAACTCCATTGCTACGATACGTAGACATCTGCAAACGCTATTTCCTTGCAAGGAAGTGTCGCATTCACAATCATTTGGAATGTAGACGAGGAATACATAACACTTCGCAAATCATATTATATCTTACCGTGAAATATAGAAATGACATGCGATATCGAGTTTTAAGAATCATAAAAACTCTATTGCTACGATACGTAGACATCTGCAAACGCTATTTCCTTGCAAGGAAGTGTCGCATTTACATTCATTTGAATCGTAGACGAGGAATGCATAACACTTCGCAATGAATATTATATCTTACCATGAAACATAGAAATGAGATGCGATATCGCGTTTTAAGAATCATAAGAACTCTATTGCTTCGATACGTAGACATCTGCAAACGCTATTTGCTTGCAAGGAAGTGTCGCATTTACATTCATTTGAAGTGTAGACGAGGAATACATAACACTTCGCAAATCATATTATATCTTACCATGAAACATAGAAATGAGATGCGATATCGCGTTTTAAGAATCATAAGAACTCTACTGCTACGATACGTTGATATCTGCAAACGCTATTTCCTAGCGTGGAAGTGTGGCATTCACATTCATTTGAAGTGTAGACGAGGAATACATAACACTTCGCAAATCATATTATATCTTATCATGAAACATAGTAATGGGATGCGATATCTCGTTTTAAGAATCATAAAAACTCTATTGCTACTATACGTAGACATCTGCAGACGCTATTTCCTTGCAAGGAAGTGTCGCATTTACATTCATTTGAAGCGTAGACGAGGAATACATGACACTTCGCAAATCATAATATATCTTACCATGAAACATAGAAAAGAGATGCGATATCGCGTTTTAAGAAGCATTAGAAAGCTATTGCTACGATACGTAGACATCTGCAAACGCTATTTCCTAGCGAGGAAGTATCGCATTCACATTCATTTGAAGCGTAGACGAGGAATACATAACACTTCGCAAATCATGTTATATCTTACCATGAAACACAGAAATGAGATGCGACATCGCGTTTTAAGAAGCATTTGAACTCTATTGCTTCGATACGTAGACATCTGCAAACGATATTTCCTTGCTATGAAGTGTCGCATTTACATTCACTTGAAGTGTAGACGAGGAATACATAACACTTCGCAAATCATATTATATCTTACCATGAAACATAGAAATGAGATGCGATATCGCGTTTTAAGAAGCATTAGAAAGCTACTGCTACGATACGTAGACATCTGCAAACGCTATTTCCTAGCGAGGAAGTATCGCAATCACATTCATTTGAATCGTATACGAGGAATGCATAACACTTCGCAATGAATATTATATCTTATCATGAAACATAGATATGAGATGCAATATCTCGTTTTAAGAAGCATTTGAACTCTATTGCTACGATACCTAGACATCTGCAGACGCTATTTCCTAGCAAGGAAGTGTCGCATTTACATTCATTTGAAGTGTAGACGAGGAATACATAACACTTCGCAAATCACATTATATCTTACCATGAAACATAGAAATGAGATGCGATATCGCGTTTTAAGAATCATAAGAAATCTACTGCTACAATACGTAGACATCTGCAAACGCAATTCCCTTGCAAGGAAGTGTCGCATTTACATTCATTTGAAGTGCAGACGAGGAATACATAACACTTCGCAAATCATATTATATCTTACCATGAAACATTGAAATGAGATGCGATATCGCGTTTTAAGAAGCATTAGAACTCTATTGCTACGATACCTAGACATCTGCAAACGCTACTTCCTTGCAAGGAAGTGTCGCATTTACATTCATTTGAATCGTAGACGAGGAATGCATAACACTTCGCAATGAATATTATATCTTATCATGAAACATAGATATGAGATGCAATATCTCGTTTTAAGAAGCATTTGAACTCTATTGCTACGATACCTAGACATCTGCAGACGCTACTTCCTAGCAAGAAAGTGTCGCATTTACATTCGTTTGAAGTGTAGACGAGGAATACATGACACTTCGCAGATCATATTATATCTTACCATGAAACATAGAAATGAGATGCAATATCTCGATTTAAGAAGCATTTGATCACTACTGCTTCGATACGTAGACATCTGCAAACGCTATTTCCTTGCAAGGAAGTGACGCATTTACGTTCATTTGAATCGTAGACGACGAATGCATAACACTTCGCAATGGATATTATATCTTATCATGAATCATAGATATGAGATGCAATATCGCGTTTTAAGAAGCATTCTAACTCTATCGCTACGATACCTAGACATCTGCAGACACTATTTCCTAGCAAGGAAGTGTCGCAATTACATTCATTTGAAGTGTAGACGAGGAATGCATAACACTTCGCAAATCATATTATATCTTACCATGAAACATAGGAATGAGATGCGATATTGCGTTTTAAGAATCATTAGAAATCTATTGCTACGATACGTAGACATCTGCAAACGCTATTTCCTTGCAAGGAAGTTTCGCATTTACATTCATTTGAAGTGTAGACGAGGAATGCATAACACTTCGCAAACCATATTATATCTTACCATGAAACATAGAATTAAGATGCGATATCGCGTTTTAAGAATCATAAGAACTCTATTGCTGCGATACGTAGACATCTGCAAACGCTATTTCCTAGAGAGGAAGTGTGGCATTCACATTCATTTGAAGTGTAGACGAGGAATACATAACACTTCGCAAATCATATTATATCTTACCATGAAACATAGAAATGAGATGCGATATCGCGTTTTAAGAATCATAAAAACTCTATTGCTACGATACGTAGACATCTGCAAACGCTATTTCCTTGCAAGGAAGTGTCGCATTTACATTCATTTGAATCGTAGACGTGGAATGCATAACACTTCGCAATGAATATTATATCTTATCATGAAACATAGATATGAGATGCAATATCTCGTTTTAAGAAGCATTTGAACTTTATTGCTACGATACCTAGACATCTGCAGACGCTATTTCCTAGCAAGGAAGTGTCGCATTTACATTCATTTGAAGTGTAGACGAGAAATACATGACACTTCGCAAATCATGTTATATCTTACCATGAAATATAGAAATGAGATGCGATATCGCGTTTTAAGAAGCATTAGAAAGCTAATGCTACGATTCGTAGACATCTGCAAACGCTATTTCCCAGCGAGGAAGTATCGCATTCACATTCATTTGAAGTGTAGACGAGGAATACATAACCCTTCGCAAATCATATTATATCTTACCATGAAACGTAGAATTGAGATGCGATATCGCGTTTTAAGAAGCATTAGAACTCTATTGCTACGATACCTAGACATCTGCAAACGCTATTTCCTTGCAAGGAAGTGTCGCATTTACATTCATTTGAATCGTAGACGAGGAATGCATAACACTACGCAATGAATATTATATCTTACCATGAAACATAGAAATGAGTTGCGATATCGCGTTTTAAGAAGCATTAGAACTCTATTGCTACGATACCTAGACATCTGCAAACGCTATTTCCTTGCAAGGAAGTGTCGCATTTACATTCATTTGAAGTGCGGACAAGGAATACATAACAATTCGCAAATCATATTATATCTTACCATGAAACATAGAAATGAGATGCGATATCGCGTTTTAAGAAGCATTAGAACTCTATTGCTACGATAGGTAGACATCTGTAAACGCTATTTCCTTGCAAGGAAGTGTCGCATTTACATTCATTTGAATTGTAGACGAGGAATGCATAACACTTCGCAATGAATATTATATCTTATCATGAAACATAGATATGAGATGCAATATCACGTTTTAAGAAGCATTTGAACTCCATTGCTTCGATACGTAGACATCTGCAAACGCTATTTCCTTGCTAGGAAGGGTCGCATTTACATTCACTTGAAGTGTAGACGAGGAATACATAACACTTCGCAAATCATATTATATCTTACCATAAAACATAGAAATGAGATGCGATATCGCGTTTTAAGAAGCATTAGAAAGCTACTGCTACGATACGTAGACATCTGCAAACGCTATTTCCTAGCGAGGAAGTATCGCATTCACATTCATTTGAATCGTATACGAGGAATGCATAACACTTCGCAATGAATATTATATCTTATCATGAAACATAGATATGAGATGCAATATCTCGTTTTAAGAAGCATTTGAACACTATTGCTACGATACCTAGACATCTGCAGAAGCTATTTCCTAGCAAGGAAGAGTCGCATTTACATTCATTTGAATCGTAGACGAGGAATGCATAACACTTCGCAGTGAATATTATATCTTATCATGAAACATAGATATGAGATGCAATATCTCGTTTTAAGAAGCATTTGAACTCTATTGCTTCGATACGTAGACATCTGCAAACGCTATTTCCTAGCAAGGAAGTGTCGCATTTACATTCATTTGAAGTGTAGACGAGGAATACATACCACTTCGCAAATCATATTATATCTTACCATGAAACATAGAAATGCCATGCGATATCGCGTTTTAAGGATCATAAGAACTCTATTGCTACGATACCTAGACATCTGCAGACACTATTTCCTATCAAGGAAGTGTCGCAATTACATTCATTTGAAGTGTAGACGAGGAATACATAACACTTCGCAAATCATATTATATCTTACCATGAAACATAGAAACGGGATGCGATATCACGTTTTAAGAAGCATTAGAACTCTATCGCTACGATACCTAGACATCTGCAGACTCCATTTCCTTGCAAGGAAGTGTCGCATTTACAATCATTTGAATCGTAGACGGGGAATGCATAACACTTCGCAATGAATATTATATCTTATCATAAAACATAGATATGAGATGCAATATCTCGTTTTAGCAAGCATTTGAACTCTATTGCTTCGATACGTAGACATCTGCAAACGCTATTTCCTTGCAAGGAAGTGTCACATTTGCATTCATTTGAATCGTATACGAGGAATGCATAACACTTCGCAATGAATATTATATCTTATCATGAATCATAGATATGAGATGCAATATCTCGTTTCAAGAAGCATTTGAACTCTATAGCTATGATACCTAGACATCTGCAGACGCTATTTCCTAGCAAGGAAGTGTCGCATTTACATTCATTTGAAGTGTAGACGAGGAATACATGACACTTCGCAAATCATATTATATCTTACCATGAAACATAGAAACGGGATGCGATATCACGTTTTAAGAAGCATTAGAACTCTATCGCTACGATACCTAGACATCTGCAGACTCTATTTCCTTGCAAGGAAGTGTCGCATTTACAATCATCTGAATCGTAGACGGGGAATGCATAACACTTCGCAATGAATATTATATCTTATCATAAAACATAGATATGAGATGCAATATCTCGTTTTAGCAAGCATTTGAACTCTATTGCTTCGATACGTAGACATCTGCAAACGCTATTTCCTTGCAAGGAAGTGTCACATTTGCATTCATTTGAATCGTATACGAGGAATGCATAACACTTCGCAATGAATATTATATCTTATCATGAATCATAGATATGAGATGCAATATCTCGTCTCAAGAAGAATTTGAACTCTATTGCTATGATACCTAGATATCTGCAGACGCTATTTCCTAGCAAGGAAGTGTCGCATTTACATTCATTTGAAGTGTAGACGAGGAATACATGACACTTCGCAAATCATATTAAATCTTACCATGAAACATAGAAATGAGATGTCATATCGCGTTTTAAGAAGAATTAGAAAGCTATTGCTACGATACGTAGACATCTGCAAACGCTATTTCCTAGCGAGGAAGTATCGCATTCACATTCATTTGAAGTGTAGACGAGGAATACACAACACTTCGCAAATCATGTTATAACTTACCATGAAACATAGAAATGAGATGCGATATCGCGTTTTAAGAAGCATTAGGAATCTATTGCTACGATACGTAGACATCTGCAAACGCTATTTCTTTGCAAGGAAGTGTCGCATTTACATTCATTTGAAGTGTAGACGAGGAATACATAACACTTCGCAAATCATATTATATCTTACCATGAAACATAGAAATGAGATGCGATATCGCGTTTTAAGAAGCATTAGAACTCTATTGCTACGATAGGCAGACATCTGTAAACGCTATTTTCTTGCAAGGAAGTGTCGCATTTACATTCATTTGAATCGTAGACGAGGAATGCATAACACTTCGCAATGAATATTATATCTTATCATGAAACATAGAAATGAGATGCGACATCGCGTATTAAGAAGCATTAGAACTCTATTGTTACGATAGGTAGACATCCGCAAACGCTATTTACTTGCAAGGAAGTGTCGCACTTACATTCATTTGAATCGTAGACGAGGAATGCATAACACTTCGCAATGAATATTATATCTTATCATAAAACATAGATATGAGATGCAATATCTCGATTTAGCAAGCATTTGAACTCTATTGCTTCGATACGTAGACATCTGCAAACGCTATTTCCTTGCAAGTGTCACGTCCCGAGGTGCGGTTGCGCTCGCAACGGTGGCACAAAGTCGTAACCGTTCCCGAAAATAACGCGAATTGCGTCCGGACCGGGTTCGTTGGCGTTTCGGACTCGATAAAACGGTAACTAACACTAAACTTACCTTGCGAAGGCTTGATTCCGCTGTCTGATTTCTCTTTCCAGGTACCTGGAACGCCTTGGATCCGCAACCGGGATGGCGGCGGCGTACGGCTGGAACGGAGGTACGTCTACGGGAATAAGCGTCCAGGCGGGTTGACTCCGGCTGGCAGGTATCGGCGTTTGGCCCTGACGATTGGCGACTCGTACGGGTCGTGCGGCGAAGGAAACCTCCTTCACAGGAACCAGGACTCGAACGTAGGAAATTGAATATTCTGGTGCATCACCCACGTATTCCCGAGCGAGACGACGAGTGAACTCTCTCCTCCACGCGCGTCGTGTACGCTTTGTCGGAGGTGCAAGGCTCATCGAGAATACTTGAACTTCGGTTGAATACGGCACGGCTAAGCGTTGGTTCGCTCTAGCTTACCGGGATCGACCTGGGCGCAAGATATTCTGTACACGGTAGAAGTGAGGATGGAGCAACTAAGCGCTGGTTCGCTCTAGTCGTCGAGCCTCAAGACTATCGTAGATGAGATATAGAATTAGAATAATCGCGAGCGTACCCGTGGATTAGAATTAAGGAATTGTATTTGAACTCGAATAAAGATACTTTGAATCTGGTAAAAATAAACTATATTCTATGATTTCACTATACTAGATACACTTGACTAAATTCTAAGTTACTGACTAGCGATTACAATGAGAATTAGAAATAGTATAAAGTATCGAATGGACTCCGCTATGGGAGTATGGATAGAGACGAATGCATTAGAGCTAATTGCTCGTTGCGAATGAGCCTATTGCTCGGATCGGAGGTGCATCGTTCGGATGCTGGATTAGAACTCCTCGGTTCGGAGATGAGATACGAACTCTCCAGTTCGGAGATGAGATTGGAACTGACTCTCGGATCTCGCGTCCGCGACCTCCTCGGGTCGCGCGGCGCGCGAGTCGCTGGGCCCTCGCGGTGGGGCGGACGGTCGGAGTAGGGCGGCCGCTCGGCCCCCGTGGTGGGGCGGCCGTTCGGAGTGGGGCGCGGCCCGCGTTAAGCGTGAGCCGCGAGCGTCGAGTGTGCGCGCGAGTGCACGGAACATAGCCGTACATGAATGAAATATATACATATATTCACTTAAATCTAGGTGTGTGTTGGTGTGTATGTACATAGGTGAGTAGTGTGCTTATTCTAATCCCACATGTACGAGAAGTACGTATAGGGCTTCGTGATCGCTGGGGATTCGACCCAGTATGTGTCGGAGAGCTCCTCGCCCTCGTAATACGGGGTGAAGTCCTCCCCCTCGTGTGTGGAGATCGCGCGTGGGCGCGGCATGCTGCATCCCTCTTCCCTCTCGTACCTTTGTCTCCTTCTGTAGGGACGGCGAGTCGGCGGGTGGCCCGTGTGCAGGGGCTCCGGATACGGATGCTGGGGATGATGAGGTGGACGCCGGAGGGTGGCAGGCGGTACGCCTGACGTTACACCACCCCCCTTGGAAAAAGAATCTCGGCCATGCCGAGATCTCTTGTCTGTTGGGTAGATTTCGGGATGCTGGATCCTTCTCTTGGTCCTGTCGGCTGGATGCTGCGGAATCTGAGGTTTTTCGCCTGGTTGATCCTGGCGATAACGTTTGGAGATTGGACCGTGACTGCGGGCTTCCTTCGGATTGCAGGCACTTTCGTCGCTTTCACTTTCAGCGTTCGTTTGAATGTCACTGCTCTCACTGACTTCATTTTCAGTTTTTCGCACTTTTCTTTCACTAGCATCCACACTCTGCATACTATGCATTCGTTTACAAATTTTGATTTTGTTCGTATGAACAATTTTATGGCGCCCTTTTACATTCAGCTTAACATTACAATTGCCCAAAATTTCGAGGATACGGTACGGTCCAGAATACTGTGCCTGGAACTTATGTTTGTTCGGCTCTTTTAAAAGATAGACCCATTGGCCTACCTCGAAGTTTTGGACATTGAGATTTCGGTCATAATAATATTTAGAACGGCGTTTCGCATTGTCTAGATTGGCTTTAGCCAAATCCTGAGATTTCGAGATTTTCTCCTGAAGTTGTATAAGATAGTCGCTATAAGTTTCGTTATCAGAGCTGTCCTGAAAAGGAGTGGCTGACGGCGTCCTAGCTATCCTGCCGAACACTAGTTCGTGTGGGGTGTATAATGTACCCTCGTGCACACTGGTGTTGTATGAAAACATTGCGTACGGTAACCAATTCACCCAATCGTTACTCGACTCTATGTAATGCTTCAGATATTCGGCCAGGACGTGGTGAGATCGTTCAACGGACCCGTTTGTCTGTGGATGGAACGCAGTGGACTTGTATTGCTTAATACGGAATTTGATTGCTATGGCTTTAATCAAGCTATTTATAAAGTTCGAACCTTGGTCCGTGAGTATGCCTTTCGGGCATCCGTACTTACAAATGAATTCTTTTATTAAAGCTTCGGCAATGTCTACTGCGGTGGTGGTTTTGAGAGGAACTGCGACTGAGTATTTAGTGAGGAGATCTTGGATCGTGAGGATACTTGTATAACAGTCGGAAGTTTCGGGAAGAGGACCCATTACGTCCATTGAAATCTTATCGAATGCCCTGCCAGGGGTGTCGGTTAAAGTGAGAGGCTGTCTGGTCTTCACCCGGACCAGTTTCTCTGTCTGACAACTTTTACATTTGCCAATATATTCTTGTATTTGTGTTTTCATGTTTGGCCAAAAGTATTGTCGTCTGATGCGAGAATAAGTTTTATTAACCCCTTTGTGACCTCCCACAGGGGAGTCGTGGTTTTCCCTTATTATTTTCAGTCGCTCTTCGACCGAAGGGGTTTTAATGAGGCCCTGGCAGACCGTAATCTGGACAGTTGTTTCATAAAACAGGTCCTGAAGGATTTTCTGGATTCGGGACCAGGATACGGAGTCTAGATAGGTTTGTGCGATACTAAATGTTTGTAATTGTAATTCGTTTACAACGTCGCACAAGGATCTAAATGTTTCTATTACGGTCTGGAAATTGATTGATCTGGTGGAATGTTCGACGATTGGAAGCTGGATTTGGAATTCGTTTCCGATTTTTATGACTTTGGCTTTGGTAAGGACGTGATTTTTGTTTAGGAGGAATTTTTCAGCGTTCGCTAGATCTTTGGCGCCCGTGTCATAGGGGTGCCCAGATTGCGTGACGAAGACAACTACATTGTCTCGTCGCGTTGATAATGCGTCACGGCTGAAATTAAACAGAGGTTCGCGTCGGAAAAATTCATTTGGAGCAGGAGTATAGAAGTCGGTGCTGTCGCTGGCGACTTGCGGAGGAGATGCTGTGTTGGTACGGAAGGATGTGCCTGGAGTCGGTAATTCAGGTTCTGATGTTACCGGAGTAGGAGGAGGCGCTAGTGTGGTATACTTTTTACGGGTTTCCGGAGGCACATCGAAGATGTCGTCCTCCGAGTTTTCTGAATACGAGAGCGGAAAAATTTGAGCGGGATTCCGCGACAATGCGTCCGCATTAAGGTTCGTTTTTCCACTTTTATAGACCATCTCGTAGTCAAATTCCGCTAACTTAAGCCTCCACCGTACGAGTCTACTTGACGGGTCCTTGACCGAATTCATCCACACTAACGGTCGATGGTCGGTAACGAGTTTGAATTGATTACCGTATATGTATGGACGAAAGTAATGGACGGCGTAGACAATCGCCAGACACTCCTTCTCGATCGTGGAGTAGTTTTTCTCCGCAGCGTTTAACAGTCGCGACGTGTACGCGATTGGCAAGTCGCGGCCTATTGGTCCTTGACTCAAGATAGCACCAATAGCTTCGGCGGACGCGTCGGTCGTTATCACGAATGGTTGTTTGAAGTTGGGGTACTGCAAGATAGGCGCTTCGCATAGGCAATCTCGGAGTTTGACGAATGAATTCTCTTGCTCGTTACGCCATACAAAGGGCGCGTCTTTTTTTAACAAATTTGTAAGTGGCTTAGCAATATTAGAAAAATTTGCGATGAACCGCCTGTAGTATCCCGCGAGCCCGAGGAATTGTTTGATCTGTTTCGCGTTGCGCGGGCGCGGAAAGTTTTTGACAGCGCTAATTTTCGCAGGGTCAGGTTTTACACCGTGCTCACTGATAATATGACCCAAATAGCTTACTTCTCTCCTCAAGAATTCGCACTTATCCGGCTGCAATACTAAATTAGCTTCTTTGAGCCGTTGAGTTAATTTATCGAATTTAAGTCGATGTTCTTGAAGAGAGCTGGCGTAGATAACAATGTCGTCCAAATAGACGAAAATTTCGTTCCCCTGGAGACCGGACAGGACATTGTCCATAAGTCGTTGGAACGTCGCTGGCGCATTTTTTAATCCGAATGGCATTCTTTTAAATTCATAATGCCCGTGAGGCGTCGAAAAAGCGGTTTTGGGAGCATCGGCGGGCTCCATTGGGATCTGGTGAAATCCGCTCGCGAGATCGAATGTACTAAAATACTTCGCGCTCCCGAGCTGATCAAGTATCTCGGTAATGCAAGGGAGGGGATAGGCATCGGCGACAGATTTCTCATTGAGTGCGCGGTAGTCGATGACGACGCGCCATTGCTTGTTGCCCAAGGAGTCCGGTTTCTTTGGGACAACCCACAATGGCGAATTATATGGTGATTTTGACGGAGAGATGACACCATTTTGTAAAAATTTGTCGACTTGTCGTCGAATCTCCTCCTTATGAGCTGGTGGGAAACGGTATTGTTTCACATTGACGGGGCGGTCGTCGACGGTTGGAATCTTGTGCGTGGTTGCTGACGTATGCCCTAATTTATCCCCCTCAATGTGAAAAAGCTCCTGCGTGCTTTGAACGAGACGGACGACGTGCTCTCTTTCTTCTGCGTTGAGGTGGTCGAGACGGAGGAGACTAAGAATTCGGTCTAGGCGAGATTTCGAAGGATTGGCGGATTTCGATGTTTGTTTTAACGACGCCTGTTGTACATTATTTTTAACCGCCTGAGCATAAGAGATCTGTTGAACATTCGCGATTTTGCAACGCGAAGGAGGAGTTTCGATTGTCGGATATGGTGTCTGAACCGAGAAAGAAATAGAAGTTTTCCCTTTTTGGGATGAGCCGATCGGTACGGCGGATACGTTGGATTTAGAAAAAACCGGATAGAGCGATGGACTTTCCTCCTTATGGAGGGGAGTCATGATTTGCGCGGGCTCAAGTACGATTTCTGGTAACGCGATTTCGACGGCGCGGTCGGATGAATTAATTATTCGAGTTACCGCTTTGCCCCGAATTACTCTGACGAGAGCGTTTCCGAAAAATATACCCGGCGCAAGATCGATACGAGGAATTATACCTTCCGCGAGGTTCGAATTAACTACGCGGACCTTGATACCGATATTTGATCTCGGCGGAATGGAGATACGGTCTCCTGACTTCGGAGAAGCTGCTTTGTCTTGCGTTCGAAGCTTCGATTTCGTTGCTGCATCGCGTTTCAGCGGAGGCGATGATTTACGCGGCGGGCGCGGCGGCGGAGGGGGAATAGATTCCGTGCGCGGCGCTTGTTTACGTTTCGGCGATAGGAGAGGCTTTATTTTCGAGTCCGGTGACGGTTCCTCGAGTGCTTCGATATCGTCTTCGAAAGGAATTCTCTTACCATTCCATTTGATTATTTTACTTGGAAAAGAGATTTCTGCGTCCATACAGAACCCGGAGCCAAGGATCCCGCTTGGTTTAAGGGGAAAATCATCCTCGACCACATTAAAGGGAACGACGCGACCGAAAATGACAAGATTCACCGTCCCTAAGGTTGCGGTTTTGCCATCGGTTACCCCTGTTATTATTACGATCTCGGACTTATCGATTCGCGCGGATGCTTTTAGAGCCGAACGTTTTATAATATTTATTTCCGCCCCAGTGTCCACCATGAAGCGAGTTGGTGAAATTAGAAGATCGGATTTTAAAATTACGTTTGGCGTGCTAGTTTTTCCGGTTATATTTATCGCGGCGTTTCGTCGATTTCCGCGTTGGAGTTGTTCGCGGCGAGAGGACGGACTTGGTGCGCGGCCTCGCCACCTGTCTCGCGGCGGGTGCGGAGGCCATTGTCGTTTCCCGAATTTTTGTTTACCGCGTTGTTGTACTGTCTTTTGCGGCACTCGCCTATTTCGTGCCCCGGGGTCTTGCAATAGCGACAAAATTTGGGCGCGTCCCTGGCTACGATTTGTCTCGGTTGTTCGTACGCGGGGCCTCGAGTAGGAGGCGGTACGTCCCTGGATCGCAAGTATTCCTGCGGTCGGTACGGCGATGGCGGTCTGAGCCGACACTCGGTCGCGTAATGTCCGATATTATTGCATTTTCGGCAAATAATTTCGGCTGGTTTTTCGCGCGATTCTGGTCGCGCGACACGCGATCTACCTAGCCGGTTGCAATCACGTTCGTGCATTTGATAGAGCTCCCGCGCTCGAGCGAACGTTTCTCGCAATGTACCGAATGAACTTATAGTCATTTGCATTCGAATTTCCGGAATGAGACCGTCTTTAAAACATTGTAGGGTGAGCGCGTCTACGTCATCGAGCGATTCCGGTGTGTCTCGTCGAGCAAGCCTCTCACAATCAATTATAGCGGTTCTAAGATCTTTTACTCGACCGATGTAATCTAGAATGTGCTCGTTCGCGCGCATAAATATATTAGCAAGTTCACCCCGATAATGATGAGCTGATTTTACGGAGCAAAAAGTGCTGCGAAGAACGTCCGTTAATTCGAGTATTGTGTAACACGGCTCGTCTTCTAGCGCGGCGTAGGCACGACCCTTGAGTTTTCCCTTAAGCAGGCGTGTGAAAGTTCGCTCGCACCCATTAGGGATAAGCTCATAAGCGCGTTTACACGCTCGGGTAAACTGAAGAATTGGAATGTTCTGACCATCGAATGTCGGCACGGCTTCGAGGGCCTGCTTAAGCGATAGCTCGTCGTGTTGCGAACTATTTGTATTAAAATCGGAGCTCGAATTATGTCCGGAAAGCGGATTTCCCCGAGGAATATCCAGAGAAACGGTATCGTCGCGCGTTAAATCAGGCGTTCTGCGGATAGATTCTATTTCACGACGTAGAATTTCTATTTGCTGGAGCAACGCGGCATTACTAGGATCGGTCGTTTTCGTATTTTTCGCGGAAGTATTTTGTTGCGCGGTACTAGGAAGAGGCTCGGCGATAGCGTCTTGGAAGTCGAGCGTTCTGCTAGTGCGTTTTTCGCGTTCGGAATCGGCCATCGCGGCGGCTCGCTGTGTCTGCTGGCGCGTTTTTGTCGGAGTCCGGGTTGCCATATCTAGTTTCGCGGTTCCTTTCGGCGGAATTTCCGGAGGAAACGCGTGGCTATCCCACCGCTGTCACCAAAAATAACTTTCGTGTCACGTCCCGAGGTGCGGTTGCGCTCGCAACGGTGGCACAAAGTCGTAACCGTTCCCGAAAATAACGCGAATTGCGTCCGGACCGGGTTCGTTGGCGTTTCGGACTCGATAAAACGGTAACTAACACTAAACTTACCTTGCGAAGGCTTGATTCCGCTGTCTGATTTCTCTTTCCAGGTACCTGGAACGCCTTGGATCCGCAACCGGGATGGCGGCGGCGTACGGCTGGAACGGAGGTACGTCTACGGGAATAAGCGTCCAGGCGGGTTGACTCCGGCTGGCAGGTATCGGCGTTTGGCCCTGACGATTGGCGACTCGTACGGGTCGTGCGGCGAAGGAAACCTCCTTCACAGGAACCAGGACTCGAACGTAGGAAATTGAATATTCTGGTGCATCACCCACGTATTCCCGAGCGAGACGACGAATGAACTCTCTCCTCCCCGCGCGTCGTGTACGCTTTGTCGGAGGTGCAAGGCTCATCGAGAATACTTGATCTTCGGTTGAATACGGCACGGCTAAGCGTTGGTTCGCTCTAGCTTACCGGGATCGACCTGGGCGCAAGATATTCTGTACACGGTAGAAGTGAGGATGGAGCAACTAAGCGCTGGTTCGCTCTAGTCGTCGAGCCTCAAGACTATCGTAGATGAGATATAGAATTAGAATAATCGCGAGCGTACCCGTGGATTAGAATTAAGGAATTGTATTTGAACTCGAATAAAGATACTTTGAATCTGGTAAAAATAAACTATATTCTATGATTTCACTATACTAGATACACTTGACTAAATTCTAAGTTACTGACTAGCGATTACAATGAGAATTAGAAATAGTATAAAGTATCGAATGGACTCCGCTATGGGAGTATGGATAGAGACGAATGCATTAGAGCTAATTGCTCGTTGCGAATGAGCCTATTGCTCGGATCGGAGGTGCATCGTTCGGATGCTGGATTAGAACTCCTCGGTTCGGAGATGAGATACGAACTCTCCAGTTCGGAGATGAGATTGGAACTGACTCTCGGATCTCGCGTCCGCGACCTCCTCGGGTCGCGCGGCGCGCGAGTCGCTGGGCCCTCGCGGTGGGGCGGACGGTCGGAGTAGGGCGGCCGCTCGGCCCCCGTGGTGGGGCGGCCGTTCGGAGTGGGGCGCGGCCCGCGTTAAGCGTGAGCCGCGAGCGTCGAGTGTGCGCGCGAGTGCACGGAACATAGCCGTACATGAATGAAATATATACATATATTCACTTAAATCTAGGTGTGTGTTGGTGTGTATGTACATAGGTGAGTAGTGTGCTTATTCTAATCCCACATGTACGAGAAGTACGTATAGGGCTTCGTGATCGCTGGGGATTCGACCCAGTATGTGTCGGAGAGCTCCTCGCCCTCGTAATACGGGGTGAAGTCCTCCCCCTCGTGTGTGGAGATCGCGCGTGGGCGCGGCATGCTGCATCCCTCTTCCCTCTCGTACCTTTGTCTCCTTCTGTAGGGACGGCGAGTCGGCGGGTGGCCCGTGTGCAGGGGCTCCGGATACGGATGCTGGGGATGATGAGGTGGACGCCGGAGGGTGGCAGGCGGTACGCCTGACGTTACACAAGGAAGTGTCACATTTACAATCATTTGAATCGTAGACGGGGAATGCATAACACTTCGCAATGAATATTATATCTTATCATAAAACATAGATATGAGATGCAATATCTCGTTTTAGCAAGCATTTGAACTCTATTGCTTCGATACGTAGACATCTGCAAACGCTATTTCCTTGCAAGGAAGTGTCACATTTGCATTCATTTGAATCGTATACGAGGAATGCATAACACTTCGCAATGAATATTATATCTTATCATGAATCATAGATATGAGATGCAATATCTCGTTTCAAGAAGCATTTGAACTCTATTGATATGATACCTAGACATCTGCAAACGCTATTTCCTAGCGAGGAAGTACGCATTCACATTCATTTGAAGTGTAGACGAGGAATACATAACACTTCGCAAATCATGTTATAACTTACCATGAAACATAGAAATGAGATGCGATATCGCGTTTTAAGAAGCATTAGGAATCTATTGCTACGATACGTAGACATCTGCAAACGCTATTTCTTTGCAAGGAAGTGTCGCATTTACATTCATTTGAAGTGTAGACGAGGAATACATAACACTTCGCAAATCATATTATATCTTACCATGAAACATAGAAATGAGATGCGATATCGCGTTTTAAGAATCATAAGAACTCTATTGCTGCGACACGTAGACATCTGCAAACGCTATTTCCTTGGAAGGAAGTGTCGCATTTACATTCATTTGAATCGTAGACGTGGAATGCATAACACTTCGCAATGAATATTATATCTTATCATGAAACATAGATATGAGATGCAATATCTCGTTTTAAGAAGCATTTGAACTCTATAGCTTCGATACGTAGACATCTGCAAACGCTATTTCCTTGCAAGGAAGTGTCGCATTCACAATCATTTGGAATGTAGACGAGGAATACATAACACTTCGCAAATCATATTATATCTTACCGTGAAATATAGAAATGAGATGCGATATCGCGTTTTAAGAAGCATTAGAAAGCTAATGCTACGATACGTAGACATCTGCAAACGCTATTTCCTAGCGAGGAAGTATCGCATTTACATTCATTTGAAGTGTAGACGAGGAATACATAACACTTCGCAAATCATATTATATCTTACCATGAAACATAGAAATGAGATGCGATATCGCGTTTTAAGAAGCATTAGAAATCTATTGCTACGATTCGTAGACATCTGCAAACGCTATTTCCTTGCAAGGAAGTTTCGCATTTACATTCATTTGAAGTGTAGACGAGGAATGCATAACACTTCGCAAATCATATTGTATCTTACCATGAAACATAGAATTGAGATGCGATATCGCGTTTTAAGAATCATAAGAACTCCATTGCTACGATACGTAGACATCTGCAAACGCTATTTCCTTGCAAGGAAGTGTCGCATTCACAATCATTTGGAATGTAGACGAGGAATACATAACACTTCGCAAATCATATTATATCTTACCGTGAAATATAGAAATGAGATGCGATATCGAGTTTTAAGAATCATAAAAACTCTATTGCTACGATACGTAGACATCTGCAAACGCTATTTCCTTGCAAGGAAGTGTCGCATTTACATTCATTTGAATCGTAGACGAGGAATGCATAACACTTCGCAATGAATATTATATCTTACCATGAAACATAGAAATGAGATGCGATATCGCGTTTTAAGAATCATAAGAACTCTATTGCTTCGATATGTAGACATCTGCAAACGCTATTTGCTTGCAAGGAAGTGTCTCATTTACATTCATTTGAAGTGTAGACGAGGAATACATAACACTTCGCAAATCATATTATATCTTACCATGAAACATAGAAATGAGATGCGACATCGCGTTTTAAGAATCATAAGAACTCTATTGCTACGATACGTAGACATCTGCAAACGCTATTTCCTAGCGTGGAAGTGTGGCATTCACATTCATTTGAAGTGTAGACGAGGAATACATAACACTTCGCAAATCATATTATATCTTACCATGAAACATAGAAATGAGATGCGATATCGCGTTTTAAGAAGCATTAGAAATCTATTGCTACGATACGTAGACATCTGCAAACGCTATTTCCTTGCAAGGAAGTTTCGCATTTACATTCATTTGAAGTGTAGACGAGGAATGCATAACACTTCGCAAATCATATTGTATCTTATCATGAAACGTAGAATTGAGATGCGATATCGCGTTTTAAGAATCATAAGAACTCCATTGCTACGAAACGTAGACATCTGCAAACGCTATTTCCTTGCAAGGAAGTGTCGCATTCACAATCATTTGGAATGTAGACGAGGAATACATGACACTTCGCAAATCATATTATATCTTACCGTGAAATATAGAAATGAGATGCGATATCGAGTTTTAAGAATCATAAAAACTCTATTGCTACGATACGTAGACATCTGCAAACGCTATTTCCTTGCAAGGAAGTGTCGCATTTGCATTCATTTGAATCGTAGACGAGGAATGCATAACACTTCGCAATGAATATTATATCTTACCATGAAACATAGAAATGAGATGCGATATCGCGTTTTAAGAATCATAAGAACTCGATTGCTTCGATATATAGACATCTGCAAACGCTATTTGCTTGCAAGGAAGTGTCGCATTTACATTCATTTGAAGTGTAGACGAGGAATACATAACACTTCGCAAATCATATTATATCTTACCATGAAACATAGAAATGAGATGCGATATCGCGTTTTAAGAATCATAAGAACTCTATTGCTACGATATGTAGACATCTGCAAACGCTATTTCCTAGCGTGGAAGTGTGGCATTCACATTCATTTGAAGTGTAGACGAGGAATACATAACACTTCGCCAATCATATTATATCTTACCATGAAACATAGAAATGAGATGCGATATCGCGTTTTAAGAAGCATTAGAAACCTATTGCTACGATACGTAGACATCTGCAAACGCTATTTCCTTGCAAGGAAGTTTCGCATTTACATTCATTTGATGTGTAGACGAGGAATGCATAACACTTCGCAAATCATATTGTATCTTACCATGAAACATAGATTTGAGATGCGATATCGCGTTTTAAGAATCATAAGAACTCCATTGCTACGATACGTAGACATCTGCAAACGCTATTTCCTTGCAAGGAAGTGTCGCATTCACAATCATTTGGAATGTAGACGAGGAATATATGACACTTCGCAAATCATATTATATCTTACCGTGAAATATAGAAATGAGATGCGATATCGAGTTTTAAGAATCATAAAAACTCTATTGCTACGATACGTAGACATCTGCAAACGCTATTTCCTTGCAAGGAAGTGTCGCATTTACATTCATTTGAATCGTAGACGAGGAATGCATAACACTTCGTAATGAATATTATATCTTACCATGAAACATAGAAATGAGATGCGATATCGCGTTTTAAGAATCATAAGAACTCTATTGCTTCGATACGTAGACATCTGCAAACGCTATTTGCTTGCAAGGAAGTGTCGCATTTACATTCATTTGACGTGTAGACGAGGAATACATAACACTTCGCAAATCATATTATATCTTACCATGAAACATAGAAATGAGATGCGATATCGCGTTTTAAGAATCATAAGAAATCTATTGCTACGATACGTAGACATCTGCAAACGCTATTTCCTAGCGTGGAAGTGTGGCATTCACATTCATTTGAAGTGTAGACGAGGAATACATAATACTTCGCCAATCATATTATATCTTACCATGAAACATAGAAATGAGATGCGATATCGCGTTTTAAGAAGCATTAGAAATCTATTGCTACGATACGTAGACATCTGCAAACGCTATTTCCTTGCAAGGAAGTTTCGCATTTACATTCATTTGAAGTGTAGACGAGGAATGCATAACACTTCGCAAATCATATTGTATCTTACCATGAAACATAGAATTGAAATGCGATATCGCGTTTTAAGAATCATAAGAACTCCATTGCTACGATACGTAGACATCTGCAAACGCTATTTCCTTGCAAGGAAGTGTCGCATTCACAATCATTTGGAATGTAGACGAGGAATACATAACACTTCGCAAATCATATTATATCTTACCGTGAAATATAGAAATGAGACGCGATATCGAGTTTTAAGAATCATAAAAACTCTATTGCTACGATACGTAGACATCTGCAAACGCTATTTCCTTGCAAGGAAGTGTCGCATTTGCATTCATTTGAAGTGTAGACGAGGAATACATAACACTTCGCAAATCATATTATATCTTACCATGAAACATAGAAATGAGATGCGATATAGCGTTTTAAGAATCATAAGAACTCTATTGCTACGATACGTAGACATCTGCAAACGCTATTTCCTAGCGTGGAAGTGTGGCATTCACATTCATTTGAAGTGTAGACGAGGAATACATAACACTTCGCAAATCATATTATATCTTACCATGAAACATAGTAATGGGATGCGATATCGCGTTTTAAGAATCATAAAAACTCTATTGCTACGATACGTAGACATCTGCAAACGCTATTTCCTTGCAAGGAAGTGCCGACTTTACATTCATTTGAATCGTAGGCGAGGAATGCTTAACACTTCGCAATGAATATTATATCTTACCATGAAACATAGTAATGGGATGCGATATCGCGTTTTAAGAATCATAAAAACTCTATTGCTACGATACGTAGACATCTGCAAACGCTATTTCCTTGCAAGGAAGTGCCGACTTTACATTCATTTGAATCGTAGGCGAGGAATGCTTAACACTTCGCAATGAATATTATATCTTATCATGAAACATAGATATGAGATGCAATATCTCGTTTCAAGAAGCATTAGAAATCTATTGCTACGATACGTAGACATCTGCAAACGCTATTTCCTAGCGAGGAAGTGTCGCATTCACATTCATTTGAAGTGTAGACGAGGAATACATAACCCTTCGCAAATCATATTATATCTTACCATGAAACATAGAATTGAGATGCGATATCGCGTTTTAAGAAGCATTAGAACTCTATTGCTACGATACCTAGACATCTGCATACGCTATTTCCTTGCAAGGAAGTGTCGCATTTACATTCATTTGAATCGTAGACGAGGAATGCATAACACTACGCAATGAATATTATATCTTACCATGAAACATAGGAATGAGTTGCGATATCGCGTTTTAAGAAGCATTAGAACTCTATTGCTACGATACCTAGACATCTGCAAACGCTATTTCCTTGCAAGGAAGTGTCGTATTTACATTCATTTGAATCATAGACGAGGAATGCATAACACTTCGCAATGAATATTATATCTTATCATGAAACATAGAAATGAGATGCGATATCGCGTTTTAAGAATCATAAGAACTCTATTGCTACGATACGTAGACATCTGCAGACGCTATTTCCTTGCAAGGAAGTGTCGCATTTACATTCATTTGAAGTGTAGACGAGGAATACATGACACTTCGCAAATCATATTATATCCTACCATGAAACATAGAAATGGGATGCGATATAGCGTTTTAAGAAGCATTAGAAATCTATTGCTACGATACGTAGACATCTGCAAACGCTATTTCCTAGCGAGGAAGTGTCGCATTCACATTCATTTGAAGTGTAGACGAGGAATACATAACCCTTCGCAAATCATATTATATCTTACCATGAAACATAGAAATGAGATGCGATATCGCGTTTTAAGAAGCATTAGAAAGCTACTGCTACGATACGTAGACATCTGCAAACGCTATTTCCTAGCGAGGAAGTATCGCATTCACATTCATTTGAATCGTATACGAGGAATGCATAACACTTCGCAATGAATATTATATCTTATCATGAAACATAGATATGAGATGCAATATCTCGTTTTAAGAAGCATTTGAACTCTATTGCTACGATACCTAGACATCTGCAGACGCTATTTCCTAGCAAGGAAGAGTCGCATTTACATTCATTTGAATCGTAGACGAGGAATGCATAACACTTCGCAGTGAATATTATATCTTATCATGAAACATAGATATGAGATGCAATATCTCGTTTTAAGAAGCATTTGAACTCTATTGCTTCGATACGTAGATATCTGCAAACGCTATTTCCTTGCAAGGAAGTGTCGCATTCACAATCATTTGGAATGTAGACGAGGAATACATAACACTTCGCAAATCATATTATATCTTACCGTGAAATATAGAAATGAGATGCGATATCGAGTTATAAGAATCATAAAAACTCTATTGCTACGATACGTAGACATCTGCAAACGCTATTTTCTTGCAAGGAAGTGTCGCATTTACATTCATTTGAAGTGTAGACGAGGAATACATAACACTTCGCAAATCATATTATATCTTACCATGAAACATAGTAATGGGATGCGATATCGCGTTTTAAGAATCATAAAAACTCTATTGCTACGATACGTAGACATCTGCAAACGCTATTTCCTTGCAAGGAAGTGCCGACTTTACATTCATTTGAATCGTAGGCGAGGAATGCTTAACACTTCGCAATGAATATTATATCTTACCATGAAACATAGTAATGGGATGCGATATCGCGTTTTAAGAATTATAAAAACTCTATTGCTACGATAGGTAGACATCTGTAAACGCTATTTCCTTGCAAGGAAGTGTCGCATTTACATTCATTTGAATCGTAGACGAGGAATGCATAACACTTCGCAATGAATATTATATCTTATCATGAAACATAGATATGAGATGCAATATCTCGTTTTAAGAAGCATTTGAACTCTATTGCTACGATACCTAGACATCTGCAGACGCTATTTCCTAGCAAGGAAGAGTCGCATTTACATTCATTTGAATCGTAGACGAGGAATGCATAACACTTCGCAGTGAATATTATATCTTATCATGAAACATAGATATGAGATGCAATATCTCGTTTTAAGAAGCATTTGAACTCTATTGCTTCGATACGTAGATATCTGCAAACGCTATTTCCTTGCAAGGAAGAGTCGCATTTACATTCATTTGAATCGTAGACGAGGAATGCATAACACTTCGCAGTGATATTATATCTTATCATGAAACATAGATATGAGATGCAATATCTCGTTTCAAGAAGCATTAGAAATCTATTACTACGATACGTAGACATCTGCAAACGCTATTTCCTAGCGAGGAAGTGTCGCATTCACATTCATTTGATGTGTAGACGAGGAATACATAACCCTTCGCAAATCATATTATATCTTACCATGAAACATAGAAATGAGTTGCGATATCGCGTTTTAAGAAGCATTAGAACTCTATTGCTACGATACCTAGACATCTGCAAACGCTATTTCCTTGCAAGGAAGTGTCGCATTTACATTCATTTGAAGTGCAGACAAGGAATACATAACAATTCGCAAATCATATTGTATCTTACCATGAAACATAGAAATGAGATGCGATATCGCGTTTTAAGAAGCATTAGAACTCTATTGCTACGATAGGTAGACATCTGTAAACGCTATTTCCTTGCAAGGAAGTGTCGCATTTACATTCATTTGAATTGTAGACGAGGAATGCATAACACTTCGCAATGAATATTATATCTTATCATGAAACATAGATATGAGATGCAATATCTCGTTTTAAAAAGCATTTGAACTCTATTGCTTCGATACGTAGACATCTGCAAACGCTATTTCCTTGCTAGGAAGTGCCGCATTTACATTCACTTGAAGTGTAGACGAGGAATACATAACACTTCGCAAATCATATTATATCTTACCATGAAACATAGAAATGAGATGCGATATCGCGTTTTAAGAAGCATTAGAAAGCTACTGCTACGATACGTAGACATCTGCAAACGCTATTTCCTAGCGAAGAAGTATCGCATCCACATTCGTTTGAATCGTATACGAGGAATGCATAACACTTCGCAATGAATATTATATCTTATCATGAAACATAGATATGAGATGCAATATCTCATTTTAAGAAGCATTTGAACTCTATTGCTACGATACCTAGACATCTGCAGACGCTATTTCCTAGCAAGGAAGAGTCGCATTTACATTCATTTGAATCGTAGACGAGGAATGCATAACACATCGCAGTGAATATTATATCTTATCATGAAACATAGATATGAGATGCAATATCTCGTTTTAAGAAGCATTTGAACTCTATTGCTTCGATACGTAGACATCTGCAAACGCTATTTCCTAGCAAGGAAGTGTCGTATTTACATTCATTTGAAGTGTAGACGAGGAATACATACCACTTCGCAAATCATATTATATCTTACCATGAAACATAGAAATGCCATGCGATATCGCGTTTTAAGGATCATAAGAACTCTATTGCTACGATACCTAGACATCTGCAGACACAATTTCCTATCAAGGAAGTGTCGCAATTACATTCATTTGAAGTGTAGACGAGGAATACATAACACTTCGCAAATCATATTATATCTTACCATGAAACATAGAAACGGGATGCGATATCACGTTTTAAGAAGCATTAGAACTCTATCGCTACGATACCTAGACATCTGCAGACTCCATTTCCTTGCAAGGAAGTGTCGCATTTACAATCATTTGAATCGTAGACGGGGAATGCATAACACTTCGCAATGAATATTATATCTTATCATAAAACATAGATATGAGATGCAATATCTCGTTTTAGCAAGCATTTGAACTCTATTGCTTCGATACGTAGACATCTGCAAACGCTATTTCCTTGCAAGGAAGTGTCACATTTGCATTCATTTGAATCGTATACGAGGAATGCATAACACTTCGCAATGAATATTATATCTTATCATGAATCATAGATATGAGATGCAATATCTCGTTTCAAGAAGCATTTGAACTCTATAGCTATGATACCTAGACATCTGCAGACGCTATTTCCTAGCAAGGAAGTGTCGCATTTACATTCATTTGAAGTGTAGACGAGGAATACATGACACTTCGCAAATCATATTATATCTTACCATGAAACATAGAAATGAGATGCCATATCGCGTTTTAAGGATCATAAGAACTCTATTGCTACGATACCTAGACATCTGCAGACACTATTTCCTATCAAGGAAGTGTCGCAATTACATTCATTTGAAGTGTAGACGAGGAATACATAACACTTCGCAAATCATACTATATCTTACCATGAAACATAGAAACGGGATGCGATATCACGTTTTAAGAAGCATTAGAACTCTATCGCTACGATACCTAGACATCTGCAGACTCTATTTCCTTGCAAGGAAGTGTCGCATTTACAATCATCTGAATCGTAGACTGGGAATGCATAACACTTCGCAATGAATATTATATCTTATCATAAAACATAGATATGAGATGCAATATCTCGTTTTAGCAAGCATTTGAACTCTATTGCTTCGATACGTAGACATCTGCAAACGCTATTTCCTTGCAAGGAAGTGTCACATTTGCATTCATTTGAATCGTATACGAGGAATGCATAACACTTCGCAATGAATATTATATCTTATCATGAATCATAGATATGAGATGCAATATCTCGTCTCAAGAAGAATTTGAACTCTATTGCTATGATACCTAGATATCTGCAGACGCTATTTCCTAGCAAGGAAGTGTCGCATTTACATTCATTTGAAGTGTAGACGAGGAATACATGACACTTCGCAAAGCATATTAAATCTTACCATGAAACATAGAAATGAGATGCCATATCGCGTTTTAAGAAGAATTAGAAAGCTATTGCTACGATACGTAGACATCTGCAAACGCTATTTCCTAGCGAGGAAGTATCGCATTCACATTCATTTGAAGTGTAGACGAGGAATACACAACACTTCGCAAATCATGTTATAACTTACCATGAAACATAGAAATGAGATGCGATATCGCGTTTTAAGAAGCATTAGGAATCTATTGCTACGATACGTAGACATCTGCAAACGCTATTTCTTTGCAAGGAAGTGTCGCATTTACATTCATTTGAAGTGTAGACGAGGAATACATAACACTTCGCAAATCATATTATATCTTACCATGAAACATAGAAATGAGATGCGATATCGCGTTTTAAGAAGCATTAGAACTCTATTGCTACGATAGGCAGACATCTGTAAACGCTATTTTCTTGCAAGGAAGTGTCGCATTTACATTCATTTGAATCGTAGACGAGGAATGCATAACACTTCGCAATGAATATTATATCTTATCATGAAACATAGAAATGAGATGCGACATCGCGTATTAAGAAGCATTAGAACTCTATTGCTACGATAGGTAGACAT